>NW_025999900.1:24882546-25018596 GCF_001458135.2 Marmota marmota marmota | reverse complement strand
AAAAAAAAAAAAAAAAAAAAAAAAAA
Organism: Marmota marmota marmota; assembly: GCF_001458135.2. Lineage (NCBI taxonomy): Eukaryota > Metazoa > Chordata > Mammalia > Rodentia > Sciuridae > Marmota > Marmota marmota. Next base: position 25,018,570 of record NW_025999900.1, on the reverse strand, counting down.
TGCCAAGCCTGGGCCTCACCTCAGAGATGCCAATTTCATGTCTTTGATTTAGTTTCTAATGTGGAATGGTCTAGGATGAAGCATAGGGACTGTACAAGTGATTCTCGTGTGCAGCCTAGGTGGAGAACCACCACTCCAGTGCCAACATGGCAACCACATATTGGGAGATAGCTCTGTGCCTCTGTTTCCTCATTTGACCCTCACAGGCACCCGTAAAATGTGGAGATTATTAACTCCATTTTATAGATGAAGAAATTGAGGCTCAAGAAAAGTTATGTCGGGCTGGGGATGTGGCTCAAGCGGTAGCGCGCTCGCCTGGCATGCGTGCGGCCCGGGTTCGATCCTCAGCACCACATACAAACAAAGATGTTGTGTCCGCCGAAAACTAAAAAGTAAATATTAAAAATTCTTAAAAAAAAAAAAAAAAAAAGAAAAGTTATGTCACTGATCCAATTTTGTACAGCTCTGAATTGCTGAGCCGGGATCTGGAACCTGACCTTCAACTTCATGAGTAGATGCTACAGTCCCACTCTCTCTGCCACTCAGCCAAACCCAAACTAAACAGAGCACAGGAACCAGATTTCAACCCCCAACAAGACTGCAGTAGTTTTCCTCTAGCTGTTGATATGTGTCACCTGTAGGTATGTTTGTAGGAGGGGGTGTGGGTTCAATCAATTATTGAGAGGAATCTTGCTAATAAGTGGTTACAGATGAGCACAGTGTCTAGAAAATAATATGAATATTTCCCCACCCAGTCACCAGGGTACCAGATCTCTCTTCTCGTCCTGTACTATCCATTGGACTGTCCATACCCCTCTGTTCATCTCCCAAGGTCTTAACTCCTACCTGGAGTAGGAGAATCTTAATGAGCATCACTGAAGGAGTCTTTTGATCCCAGATAGAGAATCCTTGGAAATAAACTTTTCTATTGCTTCTGCTGTCTCATAGCATAAGCTCAGTGCATTGTTAGGTTCATCAATATTCTGTTTTCCTCTATTTCACCAGTCTCCTGCAAAGGAGGAGGAAGGTAAAAGGAATTAATGAGAAAGAGCTGGAGAAAATAGTGCACCATCTCCTAACAACTGTCAACTGTCTCATAACTCATAATGAGGAAAGTTGCTTGGCCTTTATTCATTAAGCAATAAAAACAATTAGCTTTTGGCTTACCTTCTGCTGCTAAAGGGAAGCTTTTCCCAAACACAAGCCACACCAGGTATAGTGTGCCCAGCCCCAGAGACTTTGACAGGACTAGTAAGTCCAGGACCCCAGGAGCCTTTTCCTCTTACCAAAGCAGGGTATATTAGGTGGCTCCTGGCCCAAAAGGACACTCTGGTTTCAACTCAAACAAGGGTCACCTGCCATGTGGTGGCGACCACCATATTAACCAAGTACTAAGTGAGAGGAGAAACAGGTTCTTACACATCACTTCCAGCACCTGTTCTCCCTCAGCAGGGCCCTTTCTCATCTACTGTTCCTCTCCTTCCTCCTTCCTGGGAGATCACAGTCTGCTTCTCATGCTGATGCCACTACTAGGCCACATAGCAGAGATCCAACCATTTTGACTTGAGTTTGAGATACCACTGTATTAATCGGGGTTTTCCATAGAAACAGAACAAATAGTGTGTATGTATAGAGACAAAGATTTGTTTTAAAGAATTGACTCACAATTCTCAGGACTGTCAAATCCAAAATCCATGGGGCAAGCTTGCAATTTCCAGCAAGAAATTACTGTTTTGAATGTGGGAGCAGAATTCCTTTCCTTTCCAGGGATCTCAGTCTTTTCTCTTAAGGCCTTCAACTGATTAGGGGCCATGCACCTTATGGAAAGTAATCTGCTTTACTCAAAGCTTACTGATTTAAATGTCAATCACATGTTTTCAAAATGTACCTTCACAGTACCACCTAAACTGGTATTTGACTAAACCACCGGGCACTATAGCCTAGCCAAGTTTACACATAAAATTAACCCTCACAACCAGGTTGAAGGGAAGGTGTCAAATGTAGACTCTCTAAGTGAGAGAAAGAAGTGTTATCCCCACCTGTGCAGCCCTTCTCAATAGAAACCCTGAAATGTCTGCAACAGGATTTAGAGGAAGGAGAAAGAAGCAGCAACAGTGTGTTGGGAAGGCCTAAATATGGCTGTAGTTAGACTCCCTCACCTAGACTTCTGGTGGGCTATGTTATGTTTTTAGTGTGTAGCCAGGCTAGGAACTGGCTGTTATGGATAGTCAAAGCCATAAACACTCTGATTCAGCCTACAGACTCAAGGTCATAAACATTAACTTATGAGCATACACCACCAGCCATGTAACCAGTTGGTAGTGTGCCTTCTTTGTTTGACCTGCATATAAAAAGGGCTTATGGAATTGGGCTAGGGAGGAACTAAAATGGAAGCGGGTGTGCAGGGAGGGGGCTGAAGCTGAAGCTGGGTGCTGGCTAATGGCTGTGGCCGCCACTGAATAAAGCATGTCTGCTATCCTAACTGCGTCTTGCATCTTCTTCCACCTGCCAAACCTGAATCTATTTCCTAGGTCAGCGCCCCTCCCACTCCCCCAACACCCACCCCCATGACACAGTTCTTGTTCTGGACATAGCACCCTCCTTCTTAAACCACCACATAAATACCTCATCTTCTCACTAGAGGAGGAAGCCATTCAACTCTGTCAAAGTTGTTCACAAGGGACAAAAGGAACTACAAAGAAATCTAAATCTTCACTCATGTAATGTTAGCAGTAATAGTAGTTTTGCATTTTAAAAACTTTATGTAAATTTAGAATAAAGCAAATGAGAGCTGAGGTTGTGGCTCAGCAATAGAGCACTCGCCTAGCACGTGCAAGGCACTGAGTTTGATCCTAGCACCACATAAAAATAAATAAAATAAAGGTATTGTGTCCAACTACAACTAAAAAAATAAATAAAGCAAATGAACAAAACGTATTGATGTTACTATGTTACTAGGAACGAACGTTTTCAATGTAAAACAAGCACCTATAAAATAGGGTTAAGGAAAAAATTGTATTGTTAAATTGGACTGACCAGTTTTAACATCTGATGTGTTCATTAGTGTGATTTCCTAGCTTTTTCCATTAAAATGAACCAAATTCAACAAAATCCCAGTAGAGACAAATACAACTAGTTCCCCAGAATTGACTTTTTTTTTTTTTTTTTGGTACCAGGTACTAAACCAGGGGCACTTAACCACTGAGCCACATCCCCAGTACTTTTTTGTGTTTTATTTAGTCAGAGTCTCATTGAGTTGCTTACAACCTTTCAAAGTTGCTGAGGCAGGCTTTGAACTCGCCATCCTCCTGCCTCAGCTTCCTGAGCCACTGGGACAGAATTGACTTTTAAATACAGTTCCTTATTGAAAAGAACAAGGACCTCTCAGAGAAATAACTGGTTTCAGAGAACAGAATGGCCTGTCTCAGAGAACACAGAAGATAAGCCCAGGATGAGTTCTAATAGAAAATAAAAATAAAAGTATGTAATGACCAGTGGAATTACATCAAAAGGAAGTATCATTCCAGAAACCTCTTATGTTTACAGAGGAGAGCCCTTGTCTCTGCAATGGAGAAGTCTGGTGGCCACTGTCTTTATCCATTGACTAAATCTAGCATCACAAATAATAGAACAATATGGCATTGTGTGGCATTTATTAAACAAGCAATAAAACCTAAGGCAATAGGTCTTCTTGACTGTGTTAGAATCAACTGAGGAAATTTTCAAAATCCCAAAACCAACTATATCAGAATCTATGAGGTGGCACCCATGCATCAGTATTTGCGGTGGGGTGGGGGTGCCTGGGGCAGTGAGTACTTACAGGGATTGAACTCAGGATGCAACCACTGAGCTACATCCCCAGCCCTTTTTGTTTTTCATTTTGAGACAATGTCTCTCACTAAGTGACTGAAACTAGCATTGAACTTGCAATCTCCTGCCTCATCCTCCCCACTCACTGGGATTATAGTCACGCACCACCATGCCATTTGCATCAGTATTTTTTAACCTTCCCAGGTGACTGCAATGTACAGTTAAGATATTGTGGACAAAAATACGTATCTGAATCTCACTCCCTCTCTTCAAGGCTACATAGAAGATAGAGTAGAGACTTCATATGAACCACCTCGAGAATTTTTAAACTGGGGTCACCTGAGCTTCATCCTAATGATTGTGATATAATTGCATGAAAGTAGATCTCAGGGAGTATTCTTTTCTAGGTCTTAAGTTTTACGTTAAAAACTTCTAGTGAGAATGGAGTGGACCAGTTACTACCCATCTATTGTAAATCCAATTCAACAGGACGGGCAATTTGGATGCACAACCAGAATTAAGAATTCCTGAGATAGAGAAGCAGATTAACAGCATAAGGTAACAGACAAATCTAGAAAGTGGGATATCCTATAAGACCACTAGCCTAGATTCTTCAAAAAGTTAATGTCACGGAGTAAAGAGTAAGGGAGGAACTCTTCTATTTTTAACAACAAGAGAATATACTGGTGCGTTTGTTTACAAAAACAACTGTAAAATGATTTGCAAGCTGGACACAGTGGCACACACCTATAATCCCAGTGGCTCAGGAGGATGAGCTAGGAGGATCATGAGTTCAAAACCAGCCTCAGCAAAAGCGAGGCACTAAGCAATTCAGTGAGACTCTGTCTCTAAATAAAATACAAAATAGGGCTTCAGATGTGACTCAGTTGTTGTGTGCCCCTGAGTTCAATCTCTGGTACCAAAATAAATAAAAATAAAAAATGATACTTTGCAGGACAATTGAGGAAATTTAAATATTAAGTTGATTTTAGATGGCTAATTTTCTTTGTAGGGAAAATGACATTGTAGCTCTATAGACAAATATCTGTATTCTTACTGAGAAGTGGTGAGTCATAATGTGTACATAACTTACTTTCAAAAGGCTCAACAACAACAAAGGAAAACAAGTATACAGAGAGAATAAAGCAAAGTATTAGCAATTGTCAAGGGTAGATGGATGGCATATGGGAGTCCTTTGTACTAATCTTTCAACTTTTTTGGCATGTTTGAAATATTTCATAATAAAAAGTCAAGGAAATGAGAAGATTTTAAATAGAGATTAAAAACTCACTCAGGAGGCCACATAATTTCCATCTGTTTTACTTCTCTCTTGAGAATTTTCAGAAAAACCTATTCACAACTCAAACCTAACCAACCTTAAAATACATCCAAATAATAAGGGCTGAATTTTTCAGGATTTGCTCACTGGATTTTAATAGGAGTTACCTTTCAAACAAATGTAGAAAAGGCTGAGTTATGAGGATTTTCTTATCACTAGACTTTTCAGAAAACTTAATATATTTAAAGTGTATCACTCACTGTGGTGGGAGAAAAGCCACCAGCATAGTAAAGCAATATTTCTTAATCTTATTTTGTTTCCAAAACATTTTTATTATTATTTTTAATTGTAGATGGACACAATATCTTTATTTATTTATGTGGTGCTGAGGATCGAACCTAGTGTCCCACACATGCGAGGCAAGCTAAACTAAGCTACAACCCCAGTCCCTGTTTCCAAACCTTTTGACCACAGATGCCTTTTACCTCAGAGTCTTGTGGGTTAAAAATGTTGGCATAAAACGTCATCTCTCTGGGCTTTATGACTCTTCTTTCTTTAATTAATCAGAGTTCTTAGATTTTCATCTGGCCCTAAAGACAGCTAAATGATCTGACTCCGACCCAATGCAATTTCCTATTCAACAAAATACAAGAGTGCAGATTTTTTATTTTTTATGTCCAGCTAGCCCTGTGGCACATTTAACCTCAAAAAAAATTTTTTTTTAAAGAAAAAGCTTGTAATAATTCTAAACACAGATGAGCTCCATGAGCCACCACCCAGAACAACCTGGCAGGAGCTCCTAGGGCCTGAGAGTCTCCAAACAGGAAGGGCCACCTAGAATCCTTCATGAACACAGCAGAAAATACTAGTGATTCCCTGCTCACCTCCCTTCATGCAAAACACTATAGATTAGGGCATATGAAAATTTACTGCACTATGGTCCAATGAAAGCCAAAAACTGAGCTTAAAAGAATGTTCTTTCCAAGGACCATTTCTAGAATTCATTACTAAAATTTGAACTTAAACTAAAGATATAAAAACTAATTGTCAGTGGCTGAGGTTGTGACTCAGTGGTAGAGCACTTGCCTCACCGCATGAGGTACTGGGTTCGATCCTCAGCACCACATAAAAATAAATAAATAAAGATTTTGCGTCCAACTACAACAAAAAAAAATTAAAAATAAATAAAAAGCTAATTCTCAGCAGATATCAAATCCAATCTGGAACTGTCAGTCATCCAGGGGAGAAGTCTCATTTTTCTTCAATTGAGTAAGGAGAAGAGAGAACTTATATCATTCTCTATAATTTTTAAGCCCATACGAGAGCCCCAAACTAAAATTCAGTCAGCAGTTGGAGCCCCAGGGTTGCCACCTACCCAATGTTCAGTTAGTCCAGGAATTTAAATTCCTGCCCAGAATCTGAATTAGCCTGTGATTCAGATCTACAAAACTGTGAAGTAATGAATGCAATGGTGGAACTGAAGGCAGCTCAACTTTGGGTCATGTGAAACTCGTTCTTCAGCCCATATCATTTCTTTGCTCATCTCCTATCAACATGATAGGTGTTGCAATTGTCAGCTGGAACATTTTTTATCTTGACTTGTTCAGTAAGCACTTCTTAATCACCTGTGAGATTGTACTGCATCCTGATGTTTTAGGGATATTTTTTGTTCAAATATCTTGGCAGCCTTCCTTCTCTCATAAGCTCCAGAGTTGATAAGCAGGCTCTTCCTATAAATCAAGTTGCAAGAGGTTTCTAAAGTTTGAGACATCAATCTAAAGAGCTTTGCAGCCCTTTCCCTACTCGATATTAATGAATAATTAGATATTACATTAGTTTATTAGATATCAATTTAAAAGTTTTCTTTCCTTAATGATTCAACATTTTAAAAGACCATATGGACAATCCCCCAATTTAGGTGGGATGACCATAACAAGGTTCACCTACAATCAAGCTGATGAACAACTAACTCTCTTGGGGTAACTCCACCCTGTCAGATCCAAGTTGGCTAAAAGTGACAGCATACAACAACTTTTCCTATCTTATTTGGGCTTGAAAATCAGACTTCCTCTCATGTCTGCCAAAGGCACTTCAAAATAACAAGACTGCAAATATTCTCATGTCACAATACAAGCTGTACATGAATTCTAAAACTAATTTACATTCATGCCCTGTCTGTCCCTGGTGTAGGATAGAAATGCCTAAACCAGGCTCTCTGGTTAACTTTTTAGCAAAGAAAAGGAAGTTTGGGATTTGACAAATGGCAAGAGGCTCTAGCAGTCTCCCCACCCCGCAATTCCTGGGAGAACCAGCAGGGGCTCTGCCCAACTGCCAAGAGTACAAAGCAGATTAGACATGCCAGCCCAAAGGAGCTCTCAATCTCCTGGGGTAAACAGATCCCCCTTGCTCCTAATTAGGCAGATTGTAATAACCGCTGTAATAGGAATGTTTCCAAAGTGCTCTGGGTCTATGGAAGAAGAAAGTATTGCTTCTATCTGTGGGTGTTGGGGAAAGCAGTTCCTGGGCTTTAGAGAGATGGAAATGTTGAGGAAGGGAAGGAAAAGAAATCCTGGGCAAATAGAATCATGTCAGCAAATTCACCAGCAGGTGAAAGTGCCCAGTGTATTTTGGAAACATGCTCTGGGAAAGTGAAGTGCAAGATAGAACTATGATGGTCCCACTTCTTTGCAGCACAAATTTTACTTCAGAAATTTGCCTATTTCCTGCCTCCTCCTCCTCTTCCTCCTCCTCCTCTTCCTTTTCCTCCTCCTTCTTCTCTTTCTCCTCTCTTTTTATAAGCATTCAAAACAGATTCTACACAGGATCTCAGGAGAGAGAGCACATTCTATAGCAGATTCTAAACAGGGCTTCCCTGGGCTCAGAAATGATCGGTAGCAGGGTAATGGCTATTTGACTACAGGTATCAGGGCAGGAGAGTCCAGGTCACCACAGGGCTTGTGCTGAGGAGAGCTCTCCTTGAAACTAGGTCTGGGAATTCTAAAACCAGGACACTGCAGCCACTATGTCTTAAGAATAGATGAGTTTATTCAGTTAACTTTACATTAAATAAATTTTACATTAAATTTAATAAAAAATGGTTAAAGTTAGTTGTGCCAAACAGTTTTGGACTTCATCTCTTTAAACACTACCAAAAACTCCATAAAAGAGGCATTGTTATTACTATTATTGCCATTTTACCAATCTGAAAACTGAGGCTCAGAGTTCACTAACTTCCTCAAAGCCCACAACCAGTAAGTACAGGAGCTGGGGTGTAAATTTCATCAGTCCAACTTCAAAGCCTATGCTTAGTCACTTACATTAAATACACAAGACACATTTAAATAATGCTTCTATTATGTTCTATTGCAAAAAACAGAATTGCTTTTATTAGGTTTCTCTGTACTTTAGAATTGCCAAAATCTTGCTAATCTTCACTAATTCCCCACAGCACACAACATTGTCCTGGTCACCATTGGTCATCACTCGTGTTAATTCATAAGAAACATTATACTAGAAGTGTACTAACTAAAGAACAAGACACTTGAATCAATGGATTGGCTGGTGTATCTGTCAATAAGTGTACCTGGCTATGAAAGAAAAGTGGCGCAGGACTGATCAAACACACACCTAGGATAAGAAGTGGGTTTATTGTCAGGATCCTGACAAGGCTGCTCTGCACAGAGAGTGACAGCAGCTGCAAGGAGAGAGAGCAGCAGCAACTCCCCCCTTAATGTTACCTTTTATAGGCTAGAATCACCCCTGCGCAATAGGGGCGGGTTTAGTCTTGACTGACATAGTAAGCATCCCCTGATCTTGGGGAAAGCAAGTTTGTTTCTTGGGAACAGAGACAGTTTTCCTATCTCTCAGAGGGGGAACAAGAAAACCAGCATGTCCCTTTATCTTCTCAAGGAGAGAACAGGGATTCCAGTACGTCCCCATCTCAGAGGCCAGTAAGTTGTCTCCTATCTCTCAATGTGAGAACAGGGAGAGACCAGCACATCTCCAGGCCGGTAGGTTTTATCTGGGGCTAGTTTCTATTTCTTGGGAATAAGAACAGTATTCATAAAGTGGAGATGGGGAAAAGGAAGATGGCTGCAATTATGCTCACAGTCTATGTCTTCCTCTCATGTCTCTTTCTCCCACTCTCTCTCTCACTCTTTCACTCTCCCCACCCCTCCCTCTGTCTCTTGTCTGTATGTCTCAACATGTCTGTCTCCATCTTATTTCTCTTTGTCTCTTAAGTCTTACTGCCTCTGTTTTACCTTATTACCTCTAAGTCTGTGGCTATCTCTGTCTCTCTCACATGCACACACATGCACTCAATTAAATTTCAGAGCTGCATAATACTTCCAAGATCTGAACAGATTAATAACCTTGAATTAATTTGATATCATAAAATATTCCTACAGAAAGCCTGAAGTCCCCAGAGACTCAAGTTACCAGCTAAAGGACAATAGTTGATAATGTGGGTTGGACAGAACTGAGTCCTTGCAAGCTTCATGACCTAATTATAAGTCTATCCAAACCACAGTTCCTTTGTAAAGTGGATAGTGCTGAGACTATCATATAGAGCTGTTGTGAGGATCAAGTGCAATAATAAATCTAAAGCTCTTAACACAGGGTCTAGTTAATGCTAAACAGCTAGCAACAATGCTAGTTACTATTGTTACTGTTCTTTTACAGCATCTTGTTTGCCATTAGATTCTCCACATCTAGTGTAGTACATGGCTCACACCTGGACCTCAGAATTTGCTCAGAGAAACAAAATACAAAGAGACAGATGTGCCCAGACATACAGAAAGACATAAGACAGGCAAAAAGAGACACTGAAAGAAAGACATGACAGAGTATGGGAGAAACATACAGGTGTACAGAGTGTCAAACACGCCAAGCAGCCCACTAAGCAATCTTTTGCTCTTTTGCTCTAAACTTTCTTTCACTAATATGGGTCCAGGACAATGTTTCTTTACATTTTTCTTGTGAATCAAAATGAATGATGAACAACAAGATCACATTCTCCTTTTTATAACCAGGCTTCCCAGGCTATAGTGGGGATCTTAGAAGTGGGGAGGGTATGCTCACCTCCAACATGATATCACAGAGGTAGTGAATGGCTGGCTAAGGAGAGAGGCACCCCAGGAGCAGGCTGTCCTGACACTCTCTGAGTGAATAGACCCCATGACCCCATGATCTTGAACTCTCACAGAGGCCTCCTCCTTAATTGATGAGAAGGATTCTATTGCTTTCCTCAGCAGAGCTACTGGACAATGCCACAGGGACTTTCAACCACAACTATATAGGGCTAACTTTTATCCCCATGTCAAAGGGGAAAACAACCCAGTTCTCTCTGCTTGTGTTGGCCTTCAATACAGTATTTTCTGGTGCAGCTATCAATTGTGAGCTTTGTAACACCTGTCACAACACACTTTGGTAAAATTGTGTAAGTATGGAAGAGGTCACATTTGGAACAAGCAGGTCTTTAGGAAACATGTGTTAAGCAAACTGAGGAAAAGATATTTCACATGATGTTAGGGGACAACAAAATCATAGAGAAAAGAGTTGAAGAACAACAGTGTTCTAAGGTTTAAAGTTTCTAAACTACTACTCACCCCACCCCACCCCCTCACTGTAGTTCTTAAATGGCATGGGAGGAAAAGGGACATTTCCAACAGGATGTTAAACTGATTTCAGTGAGGGGAGAATGGGCTCTCTCTCCTGCAGTCAGCAGGCTGGAATAGTGCCCTTCTCCCCTGAGGACAGATTCTGCGCAACTCCATTCACTCACAGCCACCTTCCTGCTCCTTCCTGTACCTCCATGTGGCTGAAGCTGGCTGATTTGGGCCATAAGATGTTGCCTGGTCACTGTTACAAAGCTCTTCTGATCTCTATGGATCCAGAAGTTATAAAAACCTGGGAACTCTCTTCTACCCTTCACATCATACCTACTTCACCATGTCAGTCAACAATAGTGTCAGTACCTTAAAGCTGAGCTGTAATAGGAACCCTAAACTATTGTGAATCCTGATAAGATTGTCTTCCTAATTTTTAATTTCACTTCAAAATTTCACTTATTCTTCAGAAAAAAAGAAGCTTCCAAGAAACAAGCAGTTACTGGGCCTACCCACTTTATCAGAGATTCCCAAGAAAGTCATTGAAGGCAACAGATCTTTACTTTCACGTTTAAAGAAGTACAGCTAATCCTGGAGTTGGATGGTAGTTGCACAACAATGTAAATGTACTTAATGCCACTGAGCTCTACACTTTAAAATGGGTAAGGAAGTAAGCTTTTTGTTACATATATTGTGCCAGAATATTTTTTAATTAAAAAAGAAGGGCTAAGGCTATGGCTCAGTGGTAGAGCACTCGTCTCACATGTGTGAGGCACTGGGTTCAATCCTCAGCACCACATAAAAATAAATAAAATAAAGGTATTGTGTCCATCTGCAACTAAAAAAATTTTTTTTAAAGAATTTTTTTTAAAATTGAATGCAATATTTGTAAAGAAGTTCAGATAAGTCACAGGGAACTTAACAATCACCGGTGATGATGATTTAAGGGAATCTTTGTACTATAGAAAGGTTACCAACTTCAAGAGTTTATGAAAATTAAAAGCAGAAAAACATATGCCCTTATCCTACAAATGCCTTTAAATCAAAAATCAATATACTCTCTGTCAGGATGAACCCAACTACAGTGTATAACTATAAAGCACTAATAAAAAAAATCAATATACTCTCATGGGTATGAGTATTGTTTATAAATAAGATTTTCTAAAGAATATCACTAAGCTTTTCTTCAGAAACGTCCCTAGCATCTGGTTGGGCTTCCAGCCACCATGTTTGTATACTCACATGGCTCCACCTCCCCACCATGTTTACTTCCCCAGAGAGGGGCCTCACCCTGCAAAACCAACCAGACACCTTAGAATTCTGTAATTGAGAAGAAAACAAATTTCCTGCCTTTCTCAAAATGTTCTACTGACAAATACCAGTTGTGTGCTTATGTCTACATAGCTGCCTATCCCTATCTTTATAATACACACCCTGTTTTCCTTCAGTTTGCATTTAGCTTCTGTCATTTGCCACTAGGAGTTCCAACTGATATAAATCATCCTTTATGATTCACCTCTCTTTGGCTACTGCTTCTAAGGCTTCTCAGTAGGAAACTCTTCCTTTGTTCACCCCTTACACACTGTTTTATCTAACAGAATTATAGGGGATAATGATTGAAAAGAAATGGTTGGTAGTCATGTCAGTGAGTCAGACTGATTGAAGACTTTGAGTTTAACTGAACCAGAACAGGCCTCACTCAGAACAAATTATTTGCAATACAGGTTTCTATGGGAACATGAAACCAAGAAAAAATAATCTGAATAACTAGCTGCAATGTCAACTTACATTAAACTATACTTTAATGACCCAGAGCATGCATAATTTTTTAGAAAGAACTAGGGCCATAAAATAAATAAATGAAAATATATATATGATATATATTATATATATATTATATATATCATATACATATGATTTGTCGTCTCTAATAATATACTAGTCAAAAATCTAACTATGAAAGAGTTTGTCCCCTGATGTTAAAATCTCTCCTATGTGACATAGTGAAAGGTACAAACATCACATAGTAATGAACTACTGGAAGTAGCTGGCCTAAATATAATTATGATCCAGAATATAGGCTGCCCTATAGTACAGTATCTAAGGACTCAAGGTCATGGAGAACTGAGGGGGAAGTGAATTAGAGAGGGATACTACAGAAAGTTGATGGTCTAATGTAACGTGTGAACTTTGGAGCTTGGTTTTTTAAAAACCATCTATAGGAGCAGATTTGGGAATTTGATTATGGAGAAGATTCAAATAATGATTTTGAAGTAATTCAGATTTTCTTTGGTGCAAAAATGTTGTCATGATCATCAAGGAGAATATCCTTATTCTTAGGAGATGCAAGATTAAGTATTTCTGGTTGAACTGTCATCATGTCTGCAGCATGGCACTCTTCCATTACTCCTCTTTTCATCCTTACCCCCTCTACTCACACATACTTAATACTGTCACCCATGAGTATAATTCCCAAACCAATATCTCTAGCTCAGAATTCTCCTCCGAGTTCCAAGTTTCTACAAAATGATGCATGTTCTGAGTCATTAAAGTATAGTTTAATGTAAGTTGACATTGCAACTATTTATTCAGATTATTGTGAAGTCATCTTTCTCTTCAACAGTCCCACCTCAACAGCAGCACCTCAAACTTACTCCATTCAAAGCCAAACTCATCTTTCCTCTTCCCCAACCCTCCCCTTTAAAAATAATAAAACCTGTCCTTCTGTCTTCTCTATCTTGTCAAGTTGACCAAGCCAGAAACCTCTTTCTTCCTTGCCCCTTATCTAATCAGTCACCAGCTCCTGGGTACCTCATAAACTTCTCTTCTCTAAATTCTCTTCCCCAATGCCCTCTGGTTGTCTCTCTCCCAAACTAAATACGATAAAAGCATCCTCATTGGTCTTTCCTGCCTTCGGTCTTGCTGTCCTCCTATCTGTCTCCCACCCTTCCTTGTCATATCACTACTCTGCTTGAAATTCTTCAGTGGCTCCCCATGGTTTATAAGGCCTTTCATGACCTTTGTGCCACAGCCAGTTCTTCAAACATACTAGAGTACTGTGATAATTTAGAATGTACCCTGTCAACCAGAGCTGTGGGGAGTCTGCACATGCCATTCTCTCTGCTTACAAGCACCAGCCACCTCTGTCCCAGCATTTCCCCATGCTGCATACCATCATACTCCTACCAGAGAAGCTATGTTGTCTGGAAACGCTTCCCTGCATTCCCTGGCTCTGTTTATAAGCTACAATCTCCTACTGTTCCAGCAATCCTGATATGCAACCTCATTAAAGCAACTTATTTTAATGAATTAAGTGATTTGTTTGTGCAACTGGCTTTCCAACAGATTGTGAGATTCTTAATGTCAGGGGACCTTGTTTTTCATTTTTGTTAAGTGCCCAGTCCATTCTTGTTTATAATAGGCACTTCAACAATTGTTCATTTAAAAATTGACCGTCATATCAGTAAAATAGTCTCTTTGTCTTTAAGGACTTTAATTTCCAAATTATAAAAAGCTATGACCAACTAAAACTAGGAACAAGAAAAGAGACTGGGAAGTAACTGCAGGGAATGAATTATTTGAAAATAGTCTTCAACCCATTTTTCTCCACTGAGTTAAGCCCTAGACTTGAAAGAAAGTTGGGGAAATGGAAGTGGGTCAATTAGGAAGTTGAAATGCAAAGGATAAAAACAAGCTCATTATGATGTCAATGGATTTTATTGGATTTAGTAAAATTTTATCCATTATTCTAACTTTATATTTCTAAAAATATGATATTCTGTGTGTAGACAGGGTAGTAACCAAGAGAAAGGAGGCTGATGCCTTCTCATTCTCTGAAAAACATTCCAGAGTTTGCAAACAAAAGGATCCTTGTACATGGAACACTATTTACACTGAGGAATTTCGCCTCAAAGAGGGATTCTCTACATTTAGCACACCACCAATTGCTCTCAGAGAAACCTGATCTCAACCACCACATAGCAAAAGCCCATTTCCTTAGAACACATTGACATTTTTAACTTCCTAAAGTTGTTTTTACAACATGGAGTAAACTTTGAGGGCAAGAAAAAAGCAAAATTAAAAACATGGCAGTGGGATTATTCAGAGTCAATTCCATTGTGGCTGGTGCTTAGGAAGCCTCAAAGGAAGAGCCTGATCTGGAGAACACTGGGAGCTTGATTCCAGGGGCCACTGAGAAATTCTGTGAAAGACACTTCCCATGCACACCAGAAGAATGCTCACCTTTCATTCTTGGTGTTCTCACCTGGCTGGCAAAGTTGGGGTGTTCCTTGAGTGACTGCAGCTGCCTCTCCTCAGTGCCACTTATGCACAGCAGTGGAAGACAGGAGTCCTCAGGAGCTGACAGGCTCAGAGTAACAGACTTCCCAGTGTCTGGCCAAGGTTTTCAAGGTCTTGCTTAAGTTTTCCCTGGGACTAGGGTTGTGGCTCAGTGATAGAGCACTTGACTATCCAATGTGAGGTATCGGGTTCAATCCACAGCACTTCATAAAAATAAATAAAATAAAGATATTGTGTCTGTATACAACTGAAAAAATATACTTTAAAAAAAAAAAAGGTTTTCCTTTCTCAGAACTCTATCCTTACTTTATCAAGAATAAGTAACTGCTGGTGGTGTAGCTCCATGGTAGAATGCTTATCTAGGTTCTGGGTTTGATCCCAGAACCATGCAAAAAAAGAGAACAAGTTCCTGAAGAGAACCTCCTTAGTGATCTTTAAAGGACAGAATCGGAGAGGCAGAACCCCAGGACCTAGAGTAGAGTGAGAAGGGCAGCAAGAACAAAAGGGTACACAGGGTTGGGGAACTACCCTAAGGATGATTCAGAATATCCAGTCAACTTTGAGAAGGCCTTTGAGAAGAGTATGTTGAAAATCTACATTAGATAAATTACCATGAAAGTAATGTTTAAAAGCAGAATTTTTGAGGGGAAAAAATTAGAAATTCAGCTTCCTGTATTCATTTGTAAGGGACAAAGGATTAGTCAAGCAGTGAAGATGACAGATAAGGCTGAAATAAAGTGAAAAATTTGCAAGTCCCTTGCATAGGGATAGCAAGATAATTATTTAAAGCATGAAGGCAGTAATTTAGGTCTAAAATGTCACCACCATTAATTCTAAGTTTTATTGTAGTCTGTTAGAGAAGAGTTCTCTGGGGATTTTGAATAACTGCTTCTTGAACTGGAAACTGCAAAAACAATTGACATTTCCACAATCCTTAAGGAATGGGGCTTTGAGAAAAATGACTTTTCAGGGGCTATCTGAACATCAGTGTCTGAAGAGCTAATATTCATCCTTGCTTTATTGTTACCCTCATTAATCAGCTCCCATTAAAGATAATGCCACACATGTAATTATATGGCAGAGCTTTATGTTAAATATTTAAGGCTATGCTACTGCACCATATCTTGGCTATGGTGATGTATTGCCTCAATTTGAGTACACGTGTCAATTTTTCATAGATTTCCATCTGTATTCTTGGTTCAAGGGCCTTAGCAAATTAATAACCAAAAGAATATAGACTTCTGTGATTTTAAGTCCACAGTCTGTTGCTTAGCATACATCTCCCCACTTGTTTTAGCCCTAAAAATCTATTCTGCTTTCTAAAAACATGCCCAACCTGTTTTCCAATTGCCCTTATTTCCTATCTTAGATTTTTAAAATCTAATCGCACGTGATTTTAAAATCACATCACACTTGTACACTGGATCATCTAAATCAGCAGTGAAGAAAACAAGATGAAACAATACTCTGTATGGAAATGACAGATTAAACCAAGTCTGAAATCATGCAGTAAAATTTAGCTTATTCTACTTTTTTATTTTTTTCTTTTGTGCAGGGGCACTCAACCACTGAGCCACAATCTCAGACCTTTTTTATATTCTTTATTTAGAGACAAGGTCTCACTAAGTTGCTTAGGGCCTGGCTAAATTGCTGAGGCTGGCTTTGAACTCACAATGCTTCTGCCTCAACCTCCCGAGCCGCTGGGATTACAGGCATATGCCAACGCACCTAGCTTATTCTACATTTTTAACATACAACTAAACTCTTCTTT
This sequence comes from Marmota marmota marmota, assembly GCF_001458135.2. NCBI lineage: Eukaryota > Metazoa > Chordata > Mammalia > Rodentia > Sciuridae > Marmota > Marmota marmota. Next base: position 25,001,802 of record NW_025999900.1, on the reverse strand, counting down.
ATAAAGTTTCCAGGTGATTAACAGAAGCTTTCAGTCACTATTCCTTACAACAATCTTATGAAAAAAGGTCCACACTGTCCTAATTATAAAATTAGGGAAGCAAACGGGGGCTGAACTTATAGTTCAGTGGCAAAGCACTTGCCTACCAAATGTGAGGCACTGGATTTGATCCTTAGCACCACATACAAATAAAATAAAGACATTCTGTCTATCTATAACTACAAAAAAAATTAAAAAAAAAAAACCAGAAGGCAAGATCCTGTCCAAACATCTGTGACAAATAGAAGAGGAGGGATTAAAATTTTCTGTTCATACGTGTAGAGTCCATTTTCTCCTGCATGTGTTTTTGTGAAGATTCTGTTATCAGGTACCTGGTCTCCCCTAGGCTGCTCATATCAATCATTAACCATCATCAAATCAATAAACCTCTGCTGCTTCCACCCTGAGCCTAGTTTGCGCATGGGAGAAGTAACAGTGTCTTTAGAAATCAGCACTAGGCACAGCTCTCAATATGGCTGTATGTCTTTGAAGGACACTCCTCAGGCATTCCTAAAATAAATTTCCTTTGTCCCTTATTTTACATCAGACAAACACAAACAAGCTCTTCTAATTTGGTGAGAATCTGTCTAGTTGTTTTCATTTGATGTAATAAAGAGCAGGCAGAAATGTTGCTTTCTCCACATGATTGACTAATACTGTCCTGGATTCTGAGGCAAATTCTGTGTTGATCAATAACACATGACCTAATACAGTAGGAGCTGCTTTGGTGTGTGGTGCTGTTTAGAGAGCTACATTATTATTTCCATCCTGTAGAACAAGATGCTTACGAAAATACAAATTCATGGGTCCTAACTTAGACCTACTGAATCAGACTTTAAGGTGAAAATGCATTTAAACCAGTGTCAAAACTAACATGTCTTATTCTTTGGCAATCTGAAGTAAAAAACCCACCTAGGGCTGTGGGGTGCACCTAATTGGTAGAGCTCTTGCCTAGCATGCATGTGGTCCTATGTTCAATCCCCAGCACCAAGACTTGGACTTTTACAACTAGACTGTGTGTTTTTAAAGACAGGAAGCAGCTCTTAGTCATCCTGTAGCTCCAGAACCCAGCCAAGGTGCTTCATAAATGTTCATTAATGAAATACATATTAATTGGTGTTAATTATATTACATGTCCATGATGTTCTATGTTAGAGTTAGTTCATGTGGATTAATTACTTAGGACACAGTACAAACTCTTCAAACTGATTTTTAGCTTTGCCCTATTCCCATAGTATGGAGTACAGAATTAAATAAGGCAAAGCATGACCAGTCCTGCAGAATTTGCATGTGGACCTCCTACTTCCCAGCCTCAGTCTTATTGATTCTCCAGCCACTTGCCTAATTTTTTAAGCAAAACATCTAGTCTGGCCCTACAGCTCAACCTCCAACTCTTATCAATTAAAATATCTCCATGCCCCTAGTTGGGACCCACCTGAGCTGGGAAATCTGCTATGTAAATGGGGATAAGTACAGCAACATCAATCCTTTCCCATGCTCTCTGCTGCCCCTGGTTTCCCCCCAGGTTGAGAGAGTGGTGGAGAGGGAAAGGCAGGGACATTGAAGTCTTCCTGTGCCAGAGGAGTTGTTAGTTGAAAGCAGGCTTCTGTGCGCAAATACTAAATTACTGGTTCTTCCGCCCTCATTAGGGTACCCTCCTCCTCACGAGGACCCTACTATAATCACCAGTATGGGTGGGACCTCCCCTAATTGGCCCCCAGTACGTTCCCCTCAGCTGTAGTTTCCTACTGTTTTCCTTTAGCTACCTGATGCTGGGTCTTTCTTGCCCTCCAGAAGATCCTCTTTGTTAAGATAACCCAAGTCTCACTTCTTGCCCTGGGTCCTCACCTGTTCACACTTTAACCCTCCACCAGTAGGAGCACAATTTCTCCACCCTACCTCCTCATCTCACTCTGCCAACTCTACTCAGAACAAATCAGGTACAAGTCACAACAGCCCTGAAACCCCAAAGGCTTCCTCACTTGGCTTACAACCCTAGGGGAGCAATCTCCCTACCCTCAGGAAGATACACTGACAACCCTCTCTCCAAAGAATTCTCACTGTCCATACCCAGGATGAATTCTCTACCCTCTTCACCTCACCTGGAGCACATCAGGAGCTAATGCTGGCAATACCAGTTCCATAATCTCTTAACAAATGCCACACTTGTTTCAGCATCTCCTGAGGAAGTAGGGACATTTGTCACCTGTCGTAGTATTCTGAGGAGACAGCTAGAAAGTCACATTTAAAATCCTGTTACAAACTACTCAGACTCTAAGTTACAAGGGAAAAGACTCACTCAATGCATCTTAATTAGTGGAGGTTGGAGATAAGGATACCCCCAGAGATAAGAAACACTAAAATACGATGGCAGCCCAAGGGCTACCACCCTAGACCTCACAATGACTATTTGGCAGCTCAGAGTGTAAAACAGACCCAATGACCAGACATGTTTATCACCCCCTTAGCAAAGGACTTCTGGGACTCCCCTGACATAGGGACAGAGCAACCTCTGTTTCTGCTACCACCCCTCCTTTTGCTCCCATCCATATAGGCCTGCTCCTGCTCTGTTCCGTGGAACACAAGTGCCATAAAAATATGTTAACAGGTGAGAGTTCAGTCATCCAATAGGTCTAGAAAACACTGAGTTAATATTAAGAGTGTAAAACAGACCCAATGTCTGTCTATAAGATTAGTAATTCTTTATTGTGCCAAAGCATTGTGGAACTCTCCAGAAGGGGAACACGGATGTGGTATTTCCCAAATGTGCTTGCCTAGGAAACCCCATTTAAGGAACAAGTGTTAACCACTGGCCAGACACAGCTGAGGCTACACTGCTAGGAGCACTAAATGCCTTTTTCCTTCCTCTTGACATGAGCTTACTTGTAGCTTTGAGGGCTCATGACATCTGCAAACTGCCCTCTATCTGTATGACTTTTCATCACCTGCTCCCACAATCAACTCACTATGTATCTTGGTTGTCTTAAGACAAAGAAGTGGCTTATTCCAGTATGCGCATTATCATAATAATTTGGGCAAATTCTTGGCATTAAAACATCTTATAAGCCATTGACCAACTTACAGCCTAATTTTGGAATGGATGTGCACCCCTGACCAAGAGAGTGGAATCAATTGTGACTCTCCCACCCCTAGCAGATGGTTCTAAGGGAAGAGCACCATAATTGACCAGCCTATAAGCACGGCAGTCTCTCTGGCCCCTTTGTGGCAGCCAGCCCACAGAACAATAATAAACACCAAAATGAAACAGGAATCAGTCCCTATACCCCCCTGAAATTCTGAAAGCTTCCTGACTGGGCTTATAACCCTGGAGGAATCTAACCATTTGTAGCTCGGATACTTAAGATAAAGACGTGTTTTTCAAGTGTCTTAAGAGTCACCCCCAGCCTACTGAAGTATTCTGTGACCAAAATGAGACTAGCATCCATATTAATTCCTTTTCTCAGTTTTTCTTCACTGAATAGGTGAGTCAATTTTAATTATATATAGCAGACACATTGACCTCTTTCCTTAGCACAGTATGTATACTATGTAGCTCATATGTCAAGGCTAAATTATATTTCAGAATTTTTGACTGTTATTTACCCATATGCTTAAAATTTTTAACGGTGACAAGCCAAAGTTAATGATTTTTAACTTAAACAATAAAAATTAAAAGAATAAATGCAAATATATTTATAGGCTTTTGCTTTTCTAAAACGAATACTTGCAACACTGATTAAAAACATAAATAGGTGTGCTTTGGTCTTCTTAGTGTATACTTGTCAGCCCTGTTTCTATAAAACGGTTCAGCCTCCTTCATTTTCACCTCAGCAATCATATTAAGCTCCATGTGTGGAAAGTACTGGTTCATTAACCTCATTCTACATATAAGCTCATAAAAGTACACCTTCAATGTTGGGAAAACATAAGTCAGCCAATGTGACTGAAGGTCAATTTGAAAAGTCACGCGGGGTCATTTGTGAATAACACCAAGACAGAAGATTCCCCAGTGAGGAAAAGGTTGGTGAAGCATAAAGCATAGCATAATGTAAAGTGCATGGGCCTGGAGTCAGACTGACTAGCTGGTGACTTTGAGTAATTTAAATTTTCTAAGCCTTTGTTTCCTCTTCTATAAAACAGTGTTTGTCAACTTTCCATTATTGTTACAAAATATCTAGACTAATTATCTTAAAAATAGAAAAGTTTTATTTTGGCTTACAGCTTTAGGGGTTTCAGTCCACACTCAGTTGGCCCCATGCTCTTGGGCCTGTGGTGAGGCAGCACGTGAGGTGGGAGAGCATGGTGGGAGAAGCTGAGGAGATTAGGCCTCACTATTCCCTTCAAGGGTACACCCTAAATGACCTTAGACCACCTAGCTACTAGGCCCCACTTCTTAAACTTTCCACCACTTCTCCATGGTGCCCCACTGGGGAAAAAGCCTTTAATACAAGAGCCTTGTGGGAACATCCCAGATCCAAACTATAGCAGCCAGTGTCATATGTAGTTTTCTGAAAGAGGCTATGTACATAAAGGAACTGCCCTGTGCCTAAGAAGTTCCTTGGTTGTCTTTCTTGCTTTCTTCCTTTTGCAGGGCCTGGGGGTGGGGATGCATTCATTTCCTTTAAATTCTAATAGTACCCACATTCTAATATTCTAATAGTACCAGTAACCATTTGTAGCTCGGAGACTTAAGATAAATACATGTTTTTCTAATAGTACCAGCATTCATTTCCTTTAAATTCTAATAGTACCCACCTTTTATTTGGGTAACTACCCACTCCCAGTGCCCCATACCTTGACCACAGAAATAGGTTTCTGACCCAGGCTGTGTAATTATTGCTTCCCTTCCTCCTGGTTCTAGGGATTAGGGGAGGGGAGTGCTGGGGGGGCACTGTGAGGAAAGAAGAACCAGTCTTCCCTCAGGATTTTATTAAAAGATGTTAAGAAACACTCTCTATTCCTCTGGGCTGCCTGGGCTGGGATGACATGGGTTTAGTACTCTTGCAGACATGCCACACTTCACCCCTGCCCACAGGAAGCACATCTTGAAATAGGAAAGAGTATATCTGACACACAGAGAAAGCAGCAAAACAGAAAGGGAAGTGGGGGAGGGGGCAGGTATTTGTATCCCTGGATCCAGCTCCACTCAGATTTCCCAGTTAAATAAGTCAATAAATTCCTCTTGTGAGCTTAAGTCAGTTTGGAATGGATCTTTACCCTTTGCATGAAAAGATTCTTATCAAATAAATACATGGAAGAAGGAGGAGGAGGAACTGGGGATGTAGTTCAGTGGTAGAGTTCTTGCCTAGCATGCATGAAGTCCTAGGTTCAATTCTAATCACCACTAAAAATAAAAAATAAATAAGAAGGAAGAAAAAAAGGAGCAGGACCTAGAAAAAGAACACAGAAACAATATCTAAAGGAGTCATCACATGTTTATTCTGGCACACACACAAAAAAAAAAATGAAGCCACCAGGTGTCTGCATTACAGCTGCACTCAAGTGAACCAAAGTGGTGCAACCACTAAATTAGAGGCAGATCACCTGCCCAAAGGCAGAAGACAGTATGGCATCATTGCAACTTCCTGTCCATAGCTTAGTCAGTAGAGGGAGGAACTTGAACTCTGATCTCGTTTTCCTGGCCAGGATTATCCTCTTGCCCCATGTTAAGATAGACAGTGGTCAGTGAAGCTGGAGAAATTGGTAGGAACCACATTACAGTGGTCTTACTACGAATTAAGAAGCTTAGGTTTTATCCATTAGGCCATGAGAGCGATCAGAAAGTCTTAAGAAGGCGAATGAAGTGGTCAGATTTGCAGTTTCGAAACATTTCTCTGGCCTCAGAATGATGCCCAGATTGGAAGAGGACAGGGCCTTGGAAGCAGAGAGACCATAGGGGAATTTTCACAGCAATCAAGTAAGATTTGAATTAAGACAAACCAAAAATGATAGAGAGTAGAAAGATGAATATTCAGCAGGTCAAATTTACAAGATTTGGTGACTGATTATATGGGGTGAGGTAGTGATATGGCAGCAGAACAGAAGGAATCCAGGGATTCCAGAGATTACCAATTGATTTCAGAGTTCCAGAAAGGTCTGGAGCTAGGAGCAAAGGAAGGGAAAGAGGTCTTATTAGAACAGGCTTAGTTGGAGAATCCATAAGAATCCCCAGGTAGAGATGTCCAGTTGGAAATTAGGGAATTAGGATGACTCCGTGATCACAGGTGTGCTACTTTACCTTATTAAAGCCTTTGTCTCCTTATTTGTCAAATGAGAATAATATTCTTTTCTCAGAGGTTTAACTAACTTGTCTAAGTTTTTCCAACATACAACATTATCCTTAAACAGAAAGGAGTGATAAGGTCCTAATCATTATAATGGGTAAGAACACTATCCTGGGAAGCCTCTGCTCTCTCTAGGCCCCTGTGCTCTAAGTCCTGCTTTGTCCTTGGAAAGCTCACAGACTAGAGTATCTTAGGCTTTACCCTGAGAAACTCAGCCCATTTAAGCTTGGGTTCACTTTCTGGCCTTTGCATCTATTATTCTTTCTGTTCTTCCCTGTTCACCTAACAAACTCCTTCTCATCCTTCAAGGTACTTCTTGTCACCAATCCTATAATCTCTGTCTGCCTCAAACTCCTGGAACAATCCAAATGCCATTTTATTAAAAAGATGCTCTTCCTCTAGTCACCATATTATCCCTTAAGTAGTTGAGGTATGTAGGCCTTGCCTAAAATGCTGACTGACCCAAGTGAAACAGTCTGAATTTAAATACCACTGAAGTGTATACAGATTACAAACCTATAATCTCTTAGCTTCAGCCCATCTTTCAATGGTCTACCCTGCAGTGCTGGAGCTGGGTGGGACTCTACAAACCAAACGTCTGTTTGGTCAACAGTTTCCTTGTTAGGCTTTGCCAAGAAATATTCAAATCTAGTTCTCAGGGTTTATTTATTTTGTTTTGTTTTGTTTTTTCAGCATGCATGAAGTCCTGGATTCAATCCCAATTACCACTAAAAATAAAAATAAATAAGGAAGGAAAGAGCGGATGCAGTGGCGCATGCCCATAACCCCAGTGGCTCAGGAGGCTGAGGCAGGAGGATCAAGAGTTCAAAGTCAGCTTCAGCAACTTAGCAAGGTTCTAAATCAATTCAGAGAGACCCTTATTTATTTTATATTTAAATAAAAATATAAAAAGGGCTGGGGATGTGGCTCACTCAATCCTTCAAACAAAAGAAAAGAAGGCCGGCAGGAACAAAGGAGCAAGACCTAGAAAAAAAGCACACAGAATCAATATCCAAAGGAGTCATCACATGTTCATTCCAGCACAAAAAAAATGAAGCCACCAGGTGTCTGCATTACACTCAAGTGAACCAAAATGGTGCCACCACTAAATCAGAGGCAGATCACATGTAGTACTGTTTTTATTCATGTGGTGCCTCCTTCCTAGAGGTCTGGTTCCCAAAGCTATAGATCCCATTCTGGAAGTTCAAAATCAACAGCCCCAGGAAAGCACCAACAGCTCCTTCTCACAGGCCCCTCCCCATATTTCTAAGTTTTAATGATCCCAACCTTTGTTCTCAGGTTCTGTGGGTGGTGGCTGCTTCCTGCAGTTGCCATCTCTGTAATATCCTGGTGTTCTTTTTCTGCCTTTTCAGTTGCCTAGTTAACAACTTTAGGCCTAGTTAATAATTCTACAAAATTCTCTTTGTTCAAATAACTGGTTTGGTTTCGATCTTCTGGTTGGGCAATGCCGGCACAAAAAAAAAAAAAAAAAAATTTAAAGAGAGAGAGAGAGAATTTTTTTTAATATTTATTTTTTAGTTTTCGGTGGATACAACATCTTTATTTTTATGTGGTGCTGGGGATCGAACCCAGTGCCACGCACATGCCAGGCGAGCGCACTACCACTTGAGCCACATCCCTAGCCCTACAAAAAATTTTTTAATGTAAGTGTGTTATTGGTTTTTATCCTTATATTTCATAGAATTGAGTAATTTTTATCTGGGGAGCCCAGCTCCTAAATGTCTGCTCACATTTAATGTGATTATGGAGTTCAATTCTTAGATACCTAACTGCTCATGATGTAATGAGGATGCTGAGACCACAGGCATGAGTTCTTTTCAGCATCTGGACCCCACCCAAAGGAATAGCCTAAGGCAACGGGACCTGAATCTGGCTATTGTGCCAGCTTCCAGAACCCTGCTGACAGGGTTCTCTCCTTCCACTGTCAGGATAAGAAATAACTGAGTTCTGTCTAGTACCTGTGGTTTGTTGTGACGTTACCACGTCTTCCTTCTTGCCGTCAGTGTGGTGGAACCTTGCCCTGTATACCCTTGGCCTTCTGCCCAGGGGCCTTCACCTTCCTTCCCTATTGAGTTCTAGGAAACAGGGGCAGCATTAGAGTTTATGTTTTACCATACTGTGTATATTTGCATCTCGTTGAGTTTCTTTAATTTGGAGGAAGAAAACTAATCTGTTTCCAGTTCCACCTCCAGAACTAACAAATTAGCTCTGAATTAGACTAACACAAGTACAAGGTGACTAAGACACAGTACCTACTCTGTCAGAGTGTCAGTCAACTGGGGAAGACAGACAATAGGTTTCTAATTAGGTTACAAGTTCAGCTGCAGAGACAGGGAAGTGAGTTAAATAAGAAGTTTCTCATAAAACAGTCCATCCATAATCTGAGAACCGGCAAGGCTGCCCTATTCCATGAGGTTGCTAAGAGACAAGGCTTTTCCTATCTTGTCACACCACCATCCCTTGATGGTTGTCATTGTCTACAAAGTCTAAGGCGATTGTCATGTTCACGCTCCAATCAATAGAGTAGAAGAAATGAAGAAGAAGGAACTCACCCTCTTCTTTTAAAGTCACAGTCTGGAAATTGCTCTGCCTCAGATCACACTGGTCAGAATATAGTCACATGGTCACAACTGTCTGCAAAGGGAAATAAATCCTTTATTCTAGGGACAGCCATATGCTGAGCTAAAAACTAGAAATCCTATCTTTGCACAAAAAGGAGAAAATGGATATTGAAGGAAACTAGCATCCTAAGCATGGGAAGTGATTCATGTAGAACACAGGATATAGAGGTGAGAGGGCCCGAGGAAGCTTAAAAAAATAAAAAAGAAGGAGAGGTTGGGATTGTGGCTCAATGGTACAGCGCTCACCTAGCATGTGTGAGGCACTGGGTTTGATTCTCAGTACTACATAAAAATAAGTAAATAAAATTAAGGTATAAGGAAATAAAAGGACAAAGAACATGTCTCAGAGCTTAAGATTTCTAAGATAGAGCATTTTCACATGACAAGGTCCAGATGTGGCATAGAGTGAGTGACTAGAGTAGTAAACATAAACTTACTAAACCTGGGACTGAATCAAAGATTTTCCAAGCTAGAATGTTAAGTGATTGTTTAAATGGACCTTGAACTTCACTTTAATAGTATTATGTATTAGAAGGGACAGAAAACTTGTGTGGAAGGTGTCAAGACGATGAAGATGACTTAGGAACAAAGCACCAAGCAGCCGGCACCCGCAAAAGAAACATTCATCAGGCACCAACAGAACCGCCTGTCAATCAGCGGGGTCTCCTGGCCAATCCTGGATTTCAGCCAGTTCCCCCAACCAACTCCAGCAGGACAAGGGACTCTAAAACCCCTTTTCCTGTCCCAAGCCCTCCCTTCCTGCCCTAAGCCCCATAAAGTTCCAGTCCGGTTGAGCCCCCACTTGGTTTCTCCTCAGACCCTCTTCCTATCTGCTCTGTGGGTCTGATAGAGTTCTGACCAGGAGTGGAATCTCAATAAAGCCTCCTTCAACAGCCTTTTTAAATCTGCCTCCTTTTGGTTGCCGCTGTTGCCTGACCTTACAGAAGGCTGGGTGGTTGGCCAGACATAAGCAATAAAGGTAAGGGAAGAGTCAAAGACTTCTCAGAATTTTCATTCTTAGGAAAAGGTAGAATGAAAGTTTGACCCACAAAAATAAGATTGTGGAATAAGACTCATCTTATACATATTACATGAGGCAAAAGAGGGTGATCTAAGTAAAACCATATTATGGATAGTTGAAAACACATTTCTAATTTGGTCTAGAAAATTGAGTTATAAACAGTGCCTTCTTTTGAAATAATGACACGAATCATAAACCCGTGTGCACAAGGAAGGCAGTGAGTGGTCAGTGACTCACTTTAAACCTAATTTGGGAATTGGCAGAAATGTAGGTAAGGATAAGTCAATTTATTAAAAATAAAAAGACCAAAGTGCCTTCTGGGGGAAAATTATGCTGTGTTTAATTGCCAAATTCACATAAATGTGTATCTTTCTGAACAATGTGTGGAATAACCAAACTGAAACTTATTTTCTGAAAGACTGAAGATCCACTTGCAAGAAAACTTCCCCTAAAAAAAGGGAGAAGAGACCATGAACATATTTCATACATTTGATTCAAGTGGGTTATGAACTCCCATTTTTACCCCGTATACAGATTGCAGAATCACATCAGTTACACATCCACGTTTTTACATATTGCCATACTAGTGACTGTTGTATTCTGCTATCTTTCCTATCCTCTACTATCCCCCCTCCCCTCCCCTCCCCTCCCATCTTCTATCTCTACCCCTTCTACTGTAATTCATTTCTCTCCCTTGATATTTTTCCCCTTTCCCCTCACATCCTCTTATATGTAATTTTGTATAACAATGAGGGTCACCTTCCATTTCCATGCAATTTCCCTTCTCTCTCCCTTTCCCTCCCACCTCTCATCCCTGTTTAATGTTAGTCTTTTTCTCATGCTCTTCCTCCCTGCTGTTCTTAGTTGCTCTCCTTATATCAAAGAAGACATTTGGCATTTGTTTTTTAGGGATTGGCTAGCTTCACTTAGCATAATCTGCTCTAATGCCATCCATTTCCCTGCAGATTCCATGATTTTGTCATTTTTTAGTGCTGAGTAATACTCCATTGTGTATAAATGCCACATTTTTTAATCCATTCATCTATTGAAGGGCATCTAAGTTGGTTCCACAGTCTAGCTATTGTGAATTGTGCTGCTATGAACATCGATGTAGCAGTATCCCTATAGTACGCTCTTTTAAGGACTTCAGGGAATAGTCCGAGAAGGGCAATAACTGGGTCAAATGGTGGTTCCATTCCCAGCTTTCCAAGAAATCTCCATACTGCTTTCCAAATTGGCTGCACCAATTTGCAGTCCCACCAGCAATGTACAAGTGTACCCTTTTCCCCACATCCTCGCCAGCACTTGTTGTTGTTTGACTTCATAATGGCTGCCAATCTTACTGGAGTGAGATGGTATCTTAGGGTGGTTTTGATTTGCATTTCTCTGACTGCTAGAGATGGTGAGCATTTTTTCATGTACTTGTTGATTGATTGTATGTCCTCCTCTGAGAAGTGTCTGTTCAGGTCCTTGGCCCATTTGTTGATTGGGTTGTTTGTTCTCTTATTGTCTAATTTTTTGAGTTCTTTGTATACTCTGGATATTAGGGCTCTATCTGAAGTGTGAGGAGTAAAGATTTGTTCCCAGGGTGTAGGCTCCCTATTTACCTCTCTTATTGTTTCTCTTGCTGAGAAAAAACTTTTTAGTTTGAGTAAGTCCATTTGTTGATTCTTGTTTTTAACTCTTGTGCTATGGGTGTCCTATTAAGGAATTTGGAGCCCGACCCCACAATATGTATATCGGAGCCAACTTTTTCTTCTGTCTGACGCAGAGTCTCTGATTTGATATCAAGCTCCTTGATCCATTTTGAGTTAACTTTTGTGCATGGTGAGAGAAAGGGATTCAGTTTCATTTTGTTGCATATGGATTTCCAGTTTTCCCAGCACCATTTGTTGAAGATGCTATCCTTCCTTCCTCCATTGCATGCTTTTAGCCCCTTTATCGAATATAAGATAGTTGTAATTTTGTGGATTGGTTTCTATGTCCTCTATTCTATACCATTGGTCCACCTGCCTATTTTGGTACCAGTACCATGCTGTTTTTGTTACTATTGCTTTGTAGTACAGTTTGAAATCTGGTATCGCTATACCTCCTGAATCACACTTCCTGCTTAGAATTGCTTTTGCTATTCTAGGAGACCATGATGCACAAAAGAAGCTTTGATTATTGGGGGGGTGAGGGGAGTAATGGAGGGGAAGAACAATGTCAGACCTTTGAATTCTGGGATTAAAATACCAGGCTTTGAGGACTGGGGTTGTGGCTCAGAGGTAGAATGCTCATCTACCATGCATGAGGCACTGAGTTCGATCCTCAGCACCACATAAAAATAAAATAAAGATATTGTATCCACCTAAAACTAAAATATAAATATTTTTTTAAAAAACACCAGGCTTTGAGAGAGGACTGCATGTGTTAGTATTCTCCTGTCTACTAATAACTAAGGCATCCATAAATCCTGAGTAACATTGAGTAAATTAACTTGCGAAACCTCAGTTTCCTCTATAAAATGAACATAGTAATAGGAACTACTTTGTAAAAAATTTAAAGGATTCTGCTTAAGGGCCTATAGCATAAGTCTTAAAGAAGAATTGTTAAAGGGCTTATCACACTTTTAAGCATATAGTAAAAGCTCAATGATTGTTGATAAACTATAATAATGATGGTGCTCCCCAGGCCCCAAGGATCCCTACCTGAGTTCTATGAAGAGCAGGTGCCATAAAAGGAAAAAGCACAGATGGGAAGCTTGGGAAGTTAATGGGTTGTGATCTTTCTAGCTGAGTGCAACACCAAGCTCTAGGGTGATCAGGCTTCTTCCCCACAAATGCCACACAGTTGTGGCTCTGTGAAAATTTTGGGCACCAGAGGCAATAACAGGATGCAGGACTCAGACACATGGCACTAGGACCCAAATAGTACTGTGTGGAGGTGGCAAAGCAATAGCAGTGTCAGGCTGGAGAGTGTTAATTTATGAGCACTCAGCAGATGCCTCCTGAAGACTCCCAGAAATACTTTACAGGGTGAAGACCTGCTGGAGTGGGTGGGAAAGAGCTATTCAAGTCATTATGATTGATATGATCCCATTTGTACTAATAGTAAGTTATCTTGGGAGATATTGCCTAAGAACCAATTATCATCATGTTGCCATCAACATCATCTTTGCAATAAGAGGTCCTACATTTAATATGACAACCAAAACATGCTTCTTTGTTGGAATATAAAGAAGTCTTCATTTTCCTGTGTCCAAGAAACATTTAGTACAATTTTATTTAGGCAATAAATCCATACAAACACAAAAGCAAGTATTGATTCAGATTGTACTATTTCAAGTACTCCCAAGCAAAAGTTAGTGAGAAAAATATATAAAAATGGGCAACTATAGTAGAGCCAGGCATCAGAAAATAATATCTTCTTTTCCCACTTTAGCTACTTTCACATTAATATGAAATCCAGCATTATTTATGATCCAGTATTTTATAGCACATGCTCATAGGCTCTTGCTTTAGATAAGCCAGAAACACTAAGAGACTCTGAGAGTTCCACAAATTCCTAAGTGATGATTCATTTAAATGAGGGGAATCCAAACTGTCCTATTCTCCTGTCTACTAATAACTAAGGCATCCATAAATCCTAGAAAAATTAGCTTTGCATAGAAGTCTGATCAACTATGATGGAAGAATGAGATAGTCTGAAGTATTCCAAAGGGTTGCCAATAACAAACATTTAGTTTTCTCTCAAATTCATTAAAAGGGAGACCAAATGTCTTGGTTGAGGGAAGAGCTGAGCCCCTACTAAATTTCAGATGAAAATGCTTTTTGGCCAATCCAGAGCTCCTTGAGTCAAAAGGGAAATACAAAGCCACTGCTTTTGTAGATAACAAATTGGTTCGGTCAAGGGAAGACTGCAGATCTGACAAGAAAAAAATGGCACGCTCAAGAGAAGATGAATTTTGACCGTATTTCATTATAGAAGACCACAATGAAAGAAAAATGACTTCATCAATCCCATTCTAGGAGCCCTGGTGAGGCTAAGAATAAAAGAAGAAAGCCACTGGAACTGGCTTCCTATCATACAAGTTGCACCCGTCAATCCAAGGCAGCTTGAGAGAGGTGCATGCTCACAGCTGACAGTGGGTAAATCACAATTATCAAGACCTTATTAGCTATTGCCCTAGAGTTAAAGAGGGTCATTTGCCTCTAAAGGGTAGCAATCAATTGCTTTGTATGGGCTACAACTCATAAGGCTAAGGTCAAGGTATGGTGATGGAAAATTAGGTTAGATATCATAAATCCTCCGGTACCAATCCTTTTTATTTGAACAAGAGTGCTGTAAACTATCAGCCCTAAAGACAGGCTTGTGGGAAATATATCAGAATCCAAAATCATAGTGAATTTTCTGATGGATAAAATAGAATAACCTAGAAAAGATTGAATTTTCTTCACTTGATAAGAAGAAAAAGGAATTCACCCTGCCTTGATGCACATGGTTAATTCTTCAGAGCAGCAACTACTCATCAAAAAAAGATGAAAAGATACTTCATAGAAGAAAGATTTTCTTATTTCTTTTCCTCTTCTTCTCTTGCTCTGATTCAACTAACTCTATGTCCTAAATGAATAAAGAAAGGGTCAAAAGTAGCAGATACCATGAGGTTGATATTGATTAATTCTGTCACAGGTTGTTTTTTTTTTTTTTTTTTTTTTTTTTTNNTTTTTTTTTTTTTTTTTTTTTTTTTTGTCTCTACCTAATTGCCAAAAAGAAAACTACCAAAAAAAAAAAAAAGAAAGAAAGAAAAGAAATAAACATACAAAATAAAATCCTCAGCTTCCCAAATAAAAATGTATCATAATCGTTCAGAACTATCAGAAAATATTAACAATTAATAAATCTAGATTAAGGCTAAGTTGGACCATTTTTCAACTATGCTGAATGTCTGAAAATATTCTAATTTTAAAAGTGGGAAGAAATCTTATTATAATTAGTAATACGGTAAAAGTAGCTGTGGTTTAATTCATAAATAATTCTGTGTACTCCTTGTATTTTTGTTTCTTGTATAGAATAGTTACTTGCATTTTTACTGGCACAATCAATGGTTTCTATTTTTGTGTAGACTGAAGTTTTTCTACCTAATATTGTCCCAACCAGAAATATCTGTAAGTCAGTATTTTTATATTGGTCACAACAAATATTCATTAAATGATCCTATCTGTTCTCATTTAGCAATTTTTAAAAACTTTGAAAAAGTTAAGGCAAAAAGACAAAACTTAATGTTATCACTGATGATTTGTTTTTAACATAGTTGAATCAAGTAAGGAAATAGGAGTCAATTATGAATGTATCACAATGAATTCCAATTTTATATATAACTACAATGCATTAACTAATAAATAAATAAATAAATAGAAAGATGGACAATGGAGTAGAGAAAGGGGAGGGAGGAGGAGAGGGAAGGAGATAGCGCTGGGAATTTATGTTATGTGCATTTATGAATATGTCAAAATGAACCCCACTATTATATATAACTATTACAATAAAAATATGAAAAAACAATATGTGCATGCACAACTATGCCATAGTGAAATCTACTATCACATATAATTACAATTATAATGCACCAATAAAATTTTTTAAAAGGAGTCAGCTTTCTAAACAATACACAACTGAAAAAGCAGAGTTTTATTTAGTCTGTGAAAAAAATGATAAATATTTCTAAAATGAATTTTGTTTAGATATGTCAGAAGTTAAAGATTATTTATAAAAGTCAGTGGGCAATTTCTCTCAGGTCCTCACTTCTGAGATAACAAAGAAAAGAAGGAGCAATAAGCAATCCTGTCAAAAATGGCCATATGCCACCCATTCACTATAAGAATCATGCCCCATGAGTGCCCAAGGACAAGGCCATTAAGTTCATCATTCAAAATACACAGGCAGCCATAGGGGCATCAAGGGCATTTCTCAACTGAGTGATTTTGATGCCAATGTGCCTCCAAGCTGTTTTTGAAACTACATTACTGCAGGGGTTGTGCCATCACAGCAAAGTCGACAGGGATCATTCACATGAAAGTTGAAAGGACTAAGAAGACCCACCTTGAGTTGAACCCCACAACTGCTGCCAAAGCCAGGTGTGAAGCTGGACTCTTAAAGATTAAAAATATATATATTCTCTGGAAACAAATAAAATGAAAATTATGCTTTT
Organism: Marmota marmota marmota; assembly: GCF_001458135.2. Classification (NCBI taxonomy): domain Eukaryota; kingdom Metazoa; phylum Chordata; class Mammalia; order Rodentia; family Sciuridae; genus Marmota; species Marmota marmota. The sequence continues at coordinate 24,985,626 of NW_025999900.1, read as the reverse complement.
TTAAAAAGTCAGTGGTGGGGGGGGCTGGGGTTGTGGCTCAGCGGTAGAGCGCTTGCCTCACATGCATGAGGCCCTGGGTTCGATCCTCAGCACCACATAAAAATAAATAAATAAAAGTGAAGATATTTAAAAAAAAAACTCTATAAAAAAAAGTCAGTGGGCAATATGTAAAAAGATGTTCAACATCACTAATTACTAGGGAAATACAAGTCAAAACTATAATGATACCACCTCACACCCAATAAAATATCCACAATCAAATAGAAATACCAAGTGTTGGTGAGGATACGCTGAAAATGGAGCTGTTATTGGAGTTCCTCAAAAAATTAAAAGTAGAATTACCAAATGGTCCAGCAACTCCACTTCTAAATATATACCCAAAAAACTCAGCACAAGTCTCAAAGAAATATTTGTACTTACTTATTCATAGCATTATTCACAATAACTAAATTGTATAAGCAGCACAACTGTCCATTCACAGATGAAAGTATAAGCAAAATGTGGCATATATATGCAACATTACTCAACCTTAAGGAAGGAGAAAATTCTGACATACACAATAAGATGGATGAATCTTGGTGAACAATGCTAAGTAAAATAAGCCAGTCACAAAAAAACAACTACTGTATAATCCCACATATATGAAATACTCAGAATGGCAAAACCATAAAGACTGTAGAATGGCAGTTTCCAGGAGTTGGAGGAAAGCGAGTCTCTGTTTTACAAGAATAAAAGAGTTATGAAGATTGATGGTAGTGATAAATGCATGACATTATGAATGCACTTAATACTATTAAACTGTATATTTAAAAATAGCTAATAGTAAACTTTATGTTACATACATTTTACCACATTGAAAAGAATTTGGAAGTAAAATCGATGGGCAATGGGAATGAACTGATAAATTCTTTAGACCCAGAAAGGAAACAATGCTAAATGTAAATCTAAACAATGCTAAATCTAAAATTATCTCTGGATTGACCTCTACTTGTTAAACAACCCTTATTCCTACATCAAATTTTTTGAAATCAAAACTGAATTTTTCTATAGATATAAAAATCAGGAAGCTTCAGAAACAAGTGGGTGTGAAAACTTTCATATGTTCAAAATATCCTACTTTGCAATCTCCCTCTGCTTTTCCCCACTACTGGTAGATTCTATTATCTCCTAAAGTAATCCATTAGAAATGCTAGACTTATTATTTTTTACCATACCCAAAGTCTTACTACCTACAGATATTTCTAATTACTCACTAACAATTTATGTCTGCTCCAGTATTCTTTCAGTTATAAGTATAATTTTTGGTCAGCATTTTGTATTTAAAATGCTATTCTCTATCACTCACATGCATTTATAGAATGATGATTACCAGGGGCTGGGAGTAGTAGGTAGGCGGGTGAGGAGATATTGGTCAAAGGATTCAAAATTTCTGTTAAATAGGAGGAAAAGTTCAAGAGAAACATTGTATAATATTGTAACTATAGTTAATAATAATGTATTTTGAAAAACACTATAAAAGTAGATAGGGGGTGGGCTGGGGCTGTAGCTCAGTGGCAGAGTACTTGCCTAGCATGTGTGAGGCACTGGGTTCAATCCTCAACATCACATAAAAATAAACAAATAAAATAAAGGCATACTGTCCCTCTTCAACTAAAAAAAAAAAAAGTAGACAGGAGGAGTGTACCAGAGATTGAACTCAGGAACACTCAACCACTGAACCACATCCCCAGCCTGATTTTGTATTTTATTTAGAGACAGGATCTCACTGAGTTGCTTAGTTTTTCTCTTTTATTGAGGCTGGCTTTGAACTCACTATCCTCTTGCCTCAGTCTCCAGTGCTGCTGAGATTACAGGCATGCACCACTGTGCCCAGTATAAAGGTGGATTTTTAAGTATTTTTACCACAAAAAAATAATAAGAATATGAGGTAATGCATATACCAATTAGTTCCATTGAGCACATTGTATACATATTTCACAACACCAGCTAACACACAATAGATTCACACAATTTTTATTTATCAAGTAAAAAAAAAAATCCTAGTTTCACTGTTAATCATAAAAACTTTTAGAGGGCTGGGGATGTGGCTCAAGCGGTAGCGCGCTCGCCTGCCATGCGTGCGGCCTGGGTTCGATCCTCAGCACCACATACAAATAAAGATGTTGTGTCTGCCGAAAATTAAAAAAATAAATATTAAAAAAAAAAAAAAACTTTTAGAATATTTTGGTAAGGTATAAAAATATTCTAGACTTGCTTACTTTTTTCACATTACTTATACTGAAGAATAATAGTAAACATAAAGAAGTTAAAGGAAAAAAATTGTCCAGGAAATATAGTTTCCTCTGCTAGCAATTTTATAGTCAACGTTTTATAGTAAATAATAATAGTGGATTTTTACTTTCTAGGCTCCTAAATAAAGGGTTGTTTCATAGAAGCCTCTTTTTTCAAAATTAGGATAAGAGATAGCAGAAATGGAGAAAAGAAGAAAAATCCCCCAAAACTCAAAAAGTGAGCAGCCAGTTCATAATGCACAGAGAGATATCCAATAGTGATAATGAGCTGTGAAGCCAAAGAAGATTCCTAGGAAAATCAACAGTATCAAGATATAGGGCCTGCTAAAGAGAAAGTTAGATCCCACCTTCAAAAGATCTAAGGCCAGTGGTGAACCAAATCAAATTGCAAAAATACTGCCCTTCCAGTTCAATAAGAGATCAAATTGATTCTGCCCCCTTCTAGTAGGCTGATACACAAAAATGGTGTGCCCCTTTCTGAAAGCCAATGTTGTTTGCTTCAGTTCATACTATTCCTTTATAAAATGTGCCCAGTTTAAAAATCACAAGAAATATGTAATATCAAGAAAATGTGAAACATTGTCATAAAAAGAAATAGTCAATAGAAACAGACACAGATATGTCTCAGATGTTGAAATTTTCAGACTGAGTTAAGAGAACTGTGATTAAAATGTCAAAGGATCTAGTGAGAAAGATGGACAATATATTTAAAGAGATGGAGAATTTCAACGGAGACATTGAAATTATTTTTAAAAATCAAAGATGCTAGCAATGAAAAATATGATAGCAGAAGCAAAGATTCATTAGAGGTGTGTAACAACATATTAAACAAAGCAGAGGACAGGATCATGGAGCCAGAAAACATGTACTAAAACTTAAAAGTAAGTGTGAAGGGAAAAACAACAACAACAACAAATCTGTGAGATAATATCTAATGGCCTATAATACATGTAATTTGAGTCTTAGAAGTAGAGAGAAAATGTGGTATAAAAAATATTTGAGGCCTGGGGCTGTAGCTCAGAGGTAGAGCGCTTGCCTAGCATGTGTGAGGCCCTGGGTTTGATCCTCAGCACCACATAAAAATAAATAAAGAGAATAAAGATATTGTGGGAAAAAGTCCTTAAAAAAAATAATTATTTGAAAAAATATTTGCAAGAAACTTTTTTTAAAGATAGAGAGAGAGAGAGAGAGAGAGAGAGAGAGAGAATTTTTTTAATATTTATTTTTCAGTTTTTCGGTGGACACAACATCTTCATTTTATTTTATTTTTTTTATGTGGTGCTGAGGATCGAACCCAGCGCCCCGCACATGCCAGGCGAGTGCGTTACCGCTTGAGCCACATCCCCAGCCCAAGCTTTTTAAAATTGATTAAAGGAATAATAATACCCAAAGAATAAAGAATCTTGGTGAATTCTAAGCAGGATACATACAAAGAACTCATTTTAACACATCAAAATTAAACTTTTGAAAAGCAAAAGTAAAAAAATAGTACAGCCAAAGGAGGGGTCTGGTAAACAAATCATGTACATAGAAATGAAGGATGACTTCTCAGATATCCATAAAAGTCAGAAGACAATGAAAAATACCAATTTATGCCTGTTCCAGCATCCTTTCTGATGTTGTATAATTTTTTACCACATTTTTATGTTAAAAATATTGTTATCCTCTATTGTCAACATAATGAAATCATAAAATGATGACTATCAGGGCCCAGGAATTGGGGGAGGGGAGGTTTCTAGGAAAAAAATGCCAAACTAGAATTGTATATTCAGTGAAAATATATTTCAAAATGAAGAAAAACTCAAGATAGTCTTATAAAGATAAAATCTGAGAAAATTTGTCTTTTACTTTGAAATGTGGAAGGTGGTTCTTCAGGCTGAATCTTCAGGCTGAAGAGAAATAAAATGTAATGGAAATCTAGTACTGCAGGAAGAAATGAAGAGTGAGAAGTTAAATTATCTGTGTAAACGCTTTTTTTTAAATTAGCACTTGAAGAGAAAGCAAAGAATGAGAGACAAGTGATCGAGAAATGAAAGACAGAGACTAGGCAGAGATACACATGAGAGTTTATTTGTCAGAGCTGACAAATAAAGGCCATCTCTCTATAGGAGAGAGAAGCAACCTAGACGTTCAGGTGTTCAGCTTTTGCGGGGTAGGGGTTTGGACTTGTAGTTGTGGCGCTATGGGATAGGCTCAGGGGTGCTTGCATCAGATCTAGGTGGGTGGGAATAGCATGGGATTGGCTTAGGTAGATGGCACCATGGGGCTTTCCAGAGCAAAGGGGTCTATCCTTCTGAGACTGGCTTAGGGTTATAGTACCATGGGGTAGGTCACTAATGGGAGTGGGGGGCTGTCCCCATGGCCAAAAGTTTCGATTTATGTAGTTGAGGGGGAGAAATAAAGAATGTCCACACGCTTCTGCCCTTTTCAATGCTTTATTCACTCAAATCACTCAGTACAATTTCATTCTAGGGTTCTTAATCAAGAAAATGACAATCCTTAATGCTGGGCACTGCAATAGACAAATAAACAATTCTAGATTAATTATAAGCACTGCAAACACACTTAACATGACAGACATTCCCTCTGCATGCTAAGTTCAAGTGTCAGATCGAAAGTCTCAAGCCTTAGGCTTTAAGTGCAGCAGAGGCTGCGGTGATGAGATCAGGAACCAAGGCAGGCTTCTCCTGGGGTGGAGCTGACAGCAGGCTGAGGAGGCGATTCTAGGGAGGAGTTGTGGCTCTCACCAGGGTCAAGATGTGGCTGTAGAGTTTGAAAGCGGTGAGAACAACACAGAGGTTCAGGCAGATGAGAAGAGTTGGGATGTCAGTTCAGGTCCTTTCAGGCTCTCAGGCTTATATGCATCAATATGGGCTGTTTATTTGCTCTATTATTTATACTAAATTAGGGGGCTTTTGACTCCCCTTTCAATCCTTATCAGCTACCATTGGATTTCTCAGTGACATCATTTACCCTCGGGTTAAAATATCTGGTATGATGGTCCCCACCATATTTTGGCCTTTCCCTCTTATCAGGCCAGAACAGCCTGCCAGAGGCTTCACTCTGAGTTTATCAGGGTGGGGGAAAGTGACTTGTTTGTGTCTGAGGGCCATACTAGAGGGCTGCATTAGGCATGCCTGGTGAGACTTCAGGTTTCAAACTGAGTTTTTAAAATGGAGTTGCTTAGGCTAAGGCCTAAGGCCATCCTCACAGGAAGAGGTTGTTAAGAGGAAGTACAAGAAAGCAAAACTTATCTCCTAAGATGGCGGTTAACATTTAAGATGGCTGCTCAGATGTTAAATCAAGACCCTATAGCATTTTTCTCTTACATTTCTTTTTTAAACCATCAATTTTTTCAATTTTTATGTGACAAAATATATATACCATAAAATTTACTATCTTGATTTCCACAAGCAGTATCAGCAAAATGAAAGAAGTTTCTAAAGCTCATCTCCTCACAGAAATATCAATTTGAACAACCATCCACAAATGGAAATTCCTTCCCAAGAGCTATGGAATTCAAATGAGACTTTACTACACATGTATAGATCATAGAAATAAGATGCATTGCAGAGGGTAGGAAGGATAGTTTCATATTATTTACTTCATCACTACCCTAAATCTGAATAGAAGTGTGGACAGAGATAGCCTCCATGTGGGGAAAGAGAGTAAAGTGAGCACCTGGCTTCACTGTGGATTTAGCACTAAGCCCATCCCAGTGAACCCTGGTTCCAGACCAGCCCATGTGGGCCCAGACTCAAGGCTAGCCCCTGTGGACCTAGATTCCAGGCCAGTTCCATATCAGGCTGGCCCTCATGACTCTAGGTATTGGACTGGCACCAATCAAGCAAAAGTCCAGGCTTGGTATTTGTGAATTTAGGTTCCAGGACAACTTAGGTAACAGGCCACCTCCAGTTGCTTCAGGCTAGCTCTTGTGGACCCAGAACTCAGGCTCACATAAGCATCAGACGAGCCCCTGCAAAGTAGGCTTTATGCTCAGCCCCACAGACTCAGGCTCCAAGCCCACCTCCATGGTTGCAATCACCAGCACAGGCTCTGTAAAACTAAGCACCAGGTTCAGCAATTTAGCAAGAACCTATCCATCTGCCCATTGACACAGGTATCTCGCCAGCTTACTCAAGGATTCCAGCAGCAAGTCTACCCACAAACTTCAGTAGCCCAGAATCTCTGACAATCTAACTAGAGCTGCTTCCCTCATGGTGGCTGGGAAGCAAAGTAAGAGAAAAGGTCCAGGGAAAAACATATCCTTCAAAATTTCCCAGTGACCAACACATACAACTTATAAACATGATCATCAATGGATTGATGAGGTTATCATTCTCATGATTCAATCATTATCCAAAAGGGTAATTATAATAATGATAAGCAGTATCATTATCCTCTGAACACAGCTACATTGAGGACCAAGATTTCAACACATGAAACTTTGGAACACAGTCCAAATCCAAAATATAACACCCAATCGGAAGAACAAAATGCAAAAAGAATTTTTAAAAAAAGTGAAGAAAGCCTAAAGAATTTACAGGACACCATCAAGTGAGCCACAATATATATTATGGTAAAGCAGAGAAAGAGAAAGAAATTAAAAATCTATTTTAAAAAATAATAACAAATCTTCCCAAATGCAGAGAAAAAAAAATCCAGATTCATGAATCCCAGGGATCCCTGAGTAGATTAAGTATAAAGAGATCTTCATCTATGTGTATTTACAATTAAAGTCTTGAAAGTCAAAGACAAAGAGAACTTGGAAAATAGCCAGAGAGAAGCAACTAGTCATATACAAGGAAATCTCCATAAGACTATTGGATTTCTTAGGAAAAATCTTACAGGCCAGGAAAAGGTAGGATGATGTATTCAAAGTTCTGAAAGAAAAACACTTCGAACCAAGAATTCTACACCCAGCAAAGTTTCCCTTTTAATAAATGAAGGAGAAATAGACTTTCCCAGACAAACAAAAGTGGAAGGAGTTCATCACCATTATACCTGACTTAAAAAAAATGCCAAAAAAGTTTTTCAAATTGAATTAAAAAGATGCTAACTAACAACACGAAAACATATGAAGTATAAAATTCACTGTTAAGGTAAAAACATAATCAAATTCACCATACTGCACTGGTGAAGTGTAAATCACTTTTAACTCTAGTATAAAAGTTAAAAGACAGCCAGATGTGGTGATACACACCTATAATCCTATAGACTTCAGAAGCAAAGGCAGGAAGATATTAAGTTCAAGGTTCAGCAATTTAGCAAGAACCTACCTCAAAACATGAAAAATAAAAAAAGGGCTGGGATGTAGCTCAGTGACAGAGCACCCTAGGCTCAATCCCCAGAATCACAAAATAAAAGTTAAAAGACAATAGTATAAAAAATAACTACAATTTGTTATAAAGAACATGCAACTTAAAAAGACATAAATTGTAAAATCTGTTAAGGTAGAGATTTTTATGCAAAGTTAAGTTTTTATCAACTTAAACTACTGTAACTCTAAGACGCTTTATGTAAGCATTATGATAACCACAAAGAAAAAATCCTGTGGAACCTGTAGTAGATACACAAAAGAGAAAGAAAAATAAATCAAAGCATACCACTACAAAAAAAAAAAAAAAACAATCACAAAGGAAGACAGCAAGAGAAGAAGAAATGCCAAATAGTCAGAAAACAATTATAAAAATGGCAATGGTAAGCCCTTACCTATCAATAATTACTTTCAAGGTAGGTGGATTATGTTCTCTAATCAAGATACAGATTGGCTGAATGGATTTTAAAAACAAAATCCATCTATAAACTGACTCAGTTTAGCTTTAAAGACTCACACAGGCTTAAAGGAATTGAAAAAGATATTCTATGAAAATAATAATCAGGCCGGTGGGTGTAGCTCATTGGTAGAGTGTTTGCCTAGCATGTGTGAGGCCCTGAGTTCAATCCCCAGGGCACTCCTGTGCACACCCACCACACACACACACACACACACACACACACACAAAGGGGATGGGGGGTGGCTATTCTTACACAAAATAGGTTTTAAGTTAAAATGTAAAAAGAAACTAAGAAGGTCATTATATAATGATAAAAGGGTCAATTCATCAAGAGGACATAATTATAAATATGATACACTCAACACTGTAACACCTAAATATACAAAACAAATATTAACAGAACTGAAGAGAAAAATAGTCAGCAATACTTTAGTAGGGGATTTCAATATTCTACTTTCAACAATGGGCAGATTATCTAAACAGAAAATCTATAGATAAACAGTGGAGTTAAACACTACAGACCAAATGAGCCATATATATATATATATATATATATATATATATATATATACTATATATACTCACAGAACATTCTATCCAACAGCATAAGATCTCACATTCTTCTTGGGGGGACATGGAACATTTTCCAGGATGGATTATATATTAGTCCACAAAATAAATCTTAAAAATTTAAGAAGACTGAAATTACATTTCCGGTCTCTCTTTTTACCACAATGGTAAGAAACTAGAAATCAATAGCAGGAAGAAAATTCACTAATAAATGGCAATTAAGTAAAACACTCCTGAACAACCAAAGGTCAAAGAAAAAAATCAAAATAAAATAAACATCAAAACAAGTGAACACAGAAACACAACATAGCAAAACTTATGGGACACAGAAAAAGCATTTCTGAGAGAGGTTTATAGTGATAAATGCTTACGTAAAGAAAAAAGAGAGACTGCAAATAAACAACCTAATTTTACACTTCAAGGAACTATAAAAAGAACAAACTAAGCCCAAAGTCAGCACAAGGAAGGAAATGATAAAGATCAGAACAGAAAAAAATGAAATAGAAACCAGAAAGACAATAGAAAAGATCAAGAAAATTCAGGGTTTTTTTTTAATGATAAAATGATAAACTCATAGCTAGAATAATAAAAAAGAAGAAAAATAAAATCAGAAATGAAAAAGGAAGTATTACAAATGATACCACAGAAATATGAAGGATCACAAATAACTATTATAAACAATGAAATGCCAAGAAATTGTTTAAATCTTGCAATATATTTTAGACATCTTTTAAAGTTATTTTCAAGTTATTAGCTTGTTTTTTTAAACACTTATATGGCATTTCATTGCATAGATGTACTATAATTTACTTGCCAATTCCTACTGGTGGGCATTTGGGAAGTTTTCCATTTTTCACTATTAAAGGCAAGGCTGTAACTCATACATTGTGATAGGAGTATAAATTAACACAGTAGAATGAATAAATAAATTGCTGTGCATATTCACAAAATGGAATATGAAACACAGCAATGGAAATGAATGAATTATATTTATATATAAAAGCAGGGTTAACTATACAAACATAAGCAATAAAAGAAAGATGCAAAAGAATACATAAAGCACTTTCCATTCATATAAATTTTAAAAATAAGAAAATTAAACAATGCTGTTTTATGGATGCATGCACAAGTGGCAAAAAATCTAAAGGAAGAACATCATTATCAAAAACTTAAGTCAGGTGCTTGGTGCATGCCTGTAATCCCAGTGACTCAGGAAGCCAAGATAGGAGGATCCTCTTGAGCCCACAAATTTAAGACCAGCATGATAAATATTCCAAAAGAAAAAAAGAAAAGAAAAAAGTCAAGATGGTGATACCTGCAGAGCGGTGCTGCCCCATATAAATATAATGTGATCCACAAAAGTAAGCTGTATGTGTAATTTAAAATTAAATTAATTTTAAATTAAAAGTTAGTAGTCACATTAAATGAAACAAAAATAAACAGGTGAAATCAATAATCTATTTTATTTAGCCTAATATACTCAAAAATTTCAATGTGTAAGCAATATAAAAATGTATTGCTGAGATGCTTTAAGGTTTTTCACACTAAGTCTCCAAAATTCAGTGTGAATTTTACACTTACAGCACATCTTTTTTTAAATTTTTTAAATTTATTTATTTATTTATTTATTTATTTATTTTGGTACAAGGGATTGAACTCAGGGGCACTCGACCACTGAGCCATATCCCTAGCCCTATTTTGTATTTTATTAGAGACAGGGTCTCACTGAGTTGCTTAGCGCCTCTCTAAATTGCTGAGGCTGGCTTTGAACTTGTGATCCTCCTGCCTCCTCCTCCTGAGCCACTGGGATTACAGGTGCATGCCACCGTGCCCAGACTTTACAGCATATCTTAATGCAGACTAACCACACTAGAAGTGCTCAATAGCCACATGTGGCTAGTGGCTACCACACTGAACAGCCCAGTTCTAGCAGATATGAAAATGAGAAAAGAGCTTACCTCTAGAAGAGGATCAGAGGGGAGGGATGAGAGAGTAAGAGGAGGATGATAGGGGACAGAAATGATCAAAATTTGTTGTATACATGTACAAATATGCCACAATGAAACTCATTATTCTTTATAATTAATGCATTAANTGAGGCTGGCTTTGAACTCACGATCCTCCTGTCTCAGCCTCGCAAGCCACTGGGATTACAGGCCACCGTGCCCAGCCAGTTTTAGATATTTTTGACAGTTATGTATAATAAGATATTTGGAGAGTTAGGTTCATTCAATGACTACTTCAAGAAATTATAAAATATTCCTTCCATTACAAATTCTCCTCTAGCTTTGGAGACATTAATGATCAGGTGAATGGTTGATCCTTCCCATGCCTCTGAAATAGATGGGGCACCTACATTCTTAGGCTACCATTGCTCTGCACCACAACTTCACCTCAAAGCTAGATAGTATGTGAATATCCTTCCTTTTAACATGCAAACAAAAACCAACCCTCATCCTGACTGAACAGTTTAGCCTGTGACCCTTCACCTCAGGGCTATCCTCACTGTTAGACTTTGACTTGAGTAGTGGCAGAATGCAAAAATTTCAAAGCCAAAGAGGATCCTGATTCCTCAGAATGCAAATTTTTGTAGTCCAATCTTTCTCCCCAAATGTGTCATAGTCCAGTTTCCTTTTATCAGAAAATTTTCCATGTTTAAAATTTATGTTTGGTGCTACCCTAATTAAACTGTCTTCAGAGATGGATTTTTAGTCACACAAGAAAAAAGGTTGTATTACTCTATCATCACAAAACGTTCCTTCATTTGCCAGATTCTTTCCCTTTCCTTCTCTCCTCTTCTCTTCTTCTTCTCCTTCTTTCCTTCCTTCCTTCCCTCTTTTATTTCCTAATATTTCTTTGCTTAGTTCTGACCTCTCTTCTTTCTCTTCAGTTTGAACCCATAGCTTGAGTATCCAGAGTCTCCACAACCAAGACACCCCAGGACCATTAGAAGGTAGACAGCAGAAGAGCAAGGGACCCCAGAGACACATTGAGACCTTAACTGTAGAAAGACTTATCCAGAGCATTAGCAAGCAGATCTGCGGAAGTACAATAGCCATGGCGGTGTGGCCCCTCTGTGGCCACGGGCCTCAACAAGGACAATAAGGTGACGAAGAGCATGAGCCAGTCAAGGCACAGCTGAGGCACCTTACCAAGCACACCACATTCACATCGGACATGACCCCAAGAGTTGTGTGGCTTTGTTCTGTATGAATAGTAAACTGTGGAGCTGCTCAAGTTCTCCAAAGATTAAACAGTTCTGTAAGTTCATCAAGAAAAGTGGGATTCAACAAATGATGCTGGGAAAACTGGAAATCCATATGCAACAAAATGAAATTAAACCCCTATTTCTCACCATGCACAAAACTCAACTCAAAATGGATCAAGGACCTAGGAATAAAACCAGAGATCCTGTGTCTAATAGAAGAAAAAGTAGGCCCTAATCTCCATCGTGTGGGATTAGGCCCCAACTTCCTTAATAAGACTTCTATAGTGTAAGAATTAAAATCAAGAATCAATAAATGGGATGGATTCAAACTAAAAAGTTTCTTCTCAGCAAAAGAAACAATCTGTGAGGTGAATAGAGAGCCTACATCTTGGGAGCAAATCTTTACCCCTCACACATCAGATAGAGCACTAATCTCTAGGGTATATAAAGAACTCAAAAAGCTAAGCACCAAAATAACCGAATCAACAAATGGGCCAAGGACCTGAACAGACACTTCTCAAAAGAGGATATACAATCAATCAACAAATAAATGAAAAAAATGTTCATTATCACTAGTAATCAGAGAAATGCAATTCAAAACTACTCTAACATTTCATCTCACTCCAGTCAGAATGGCAGCTATTATGCATACAAACAACAATAAGTATTGGCAAGGATGTGGGGGGAAAGGTATACTCATACACTGCTGGTGGGACTGCAAATTGGTGCAGCCAATATGGAAAGTAGTATGGACATTTCTTGGAAAATTGGGAATGGAACCACCATTTGACCCAGCTATCCCTCTCCTCAGTCTTAAAAACAGCATACTACAAGGGCACAGCCATATCAATGTTTATAGCAGCACAATTCACAATAGATAAACTGTGGAACCAACCTAGATGCCCTTCAATAGATGAATGGATAAAAAATGTGGCATATATACACAATGGAATATTACTCAGCAATAAAAGAATAAAATCATGTTATTTGCAGGTAAATGGAGGGAGTTAGAGAAGATAGTGCTAAGTGAAGTTAACCAATCCCAAAAGTCCAAATGCCAAATGTTTTCTGATATAAGGAGGCTGATGGTTCATAGCGGGGTAGGGAGGGGGAGCGTGGGAAGAATAGACAAACTCTAGATAGGGCAGAGGGGTGAGAGGCAAAGGGAGGGGACAGGGGATTAGCAAGGATGGTGGAATGTGATGGACATCATTATCCAAAGTACATGTATGAAGACACGAATTGGTGTCAACATACTTTGTATACAACCAGAGATGTGAAAAATTGTGCTCTATATATGTAATATAAATTATAATGTATTCTGGTGTCATATGTAAATTAAAAATTAATTTTAAAAAAGTGGGAGCTGGGCGCAATGGCGCACACCTGTAATCCCAGTGACTTGACAGAAGGCAGGCTAAATCAAGAAGATTGCAAGTTTGAGACCAGCCTCAGTAACTTAGTAAGACCTGTCTCAAAATAAAAAGTAAAAAGGACTGGGGATGTAGCTCAGTGGCAAAGTAAACCTAGGTTCAATCCCCAGTACCAAGAAAGAGAAGAGTGTGATACACATCCATGCCAACAAGAAGAGAGAGGAACTGAGTAATGTCCTAACTGCCAAGGAGGACTAAGTCCCCTTTTTCCTCTGTACATAATAAAACCTTTACAGAAAAAAATAGGGGGAAGGGAGGAAGGGAGGAAACTGGTACTGTAGAACTACATACCCCTCAGTGTGATTAACTAGTGAGGAATTCCCGGCCTCATAGTAGATCTCCTGATCAGAACATCAAGGATGATCATCCTTATCAGGAACCACTATTTCCAGACTAATAGCCCTAAGCATAAATATGCAACCCCAACCCACCCAACCATATTTTATTAATATGTGAACTTGAAAAATCTCTGTAAGGAATCTTTATCTGTAAAACAGAAATGACACCTACCAAATGAGGCTACTTTCTGTGTGTAAAACACTTGCATATAATAGTTCTCAACAACCTAGTTATTGTCATTTTAATTTGTATTTGTTCTTTTTAGGTATACTTGACAGTATGTTTTGACATATTATAAATACATGGAGTATAACTTATTCTAATTAGGATCCCATTCGTTTGGTTGTACATGATGTGGAGTTACACTGGTTGCGTATATTCATATATGAGCATAGGAAAGTTATATCCAATTCAATCTAGTGTCTTTTCTATTCCCATTCCCCCTCCCTTCCCTCAGTCCCCTTTGTCTAATTCAATGATCTTCTACTCTTCCTTCCTCCTCTTATTGTGAATCTGAATATTAGAGAGAACATTTGGCCTTCAGCTTTTTCAAACGTGGCATTCTCTGGTTACCAGTGAAACTAAATATATATTTAGCTTTCAATATGTTTACTGGATATTTTCTATCTCTTCTTTTGTGACTTATCTGCAGCCGTTTTGATAGCATAACCAATCTTGACTTGAAGTCAGTTGTCAGCACAGTTGTGCAACTGACAGAAGTCAGTTCAGTTCCTGAACTGATGTGAAGCTATTTTAAATTTTATTTACCCCATTTAGAATGAACATTCATATATTTGAATAAATATATAAACTAAAAATGTATTTGATTAACTGCATGCTGCCCTGAGCCTCACTGGGAATGTTTAGCACGTACCATCAACACATCAAAAACTGAAATCATTTTCTCTTATGTCAAACCTATTCGTCTATTTATATTAATTTTTATTGATTGGAATCATTAGCCACTCAACTAAGAATCTGGTCAGCAATCATGACTTTAATCTCTCCTATATCCTTGCTCTTAATTTTATCCATTTCTCATTTCCATGGCAACAAACTTAGTTTAAGCCCTTGTGATGGCTAATTTTATGTCAACAAGACTGGGCCACAGGCTGTCCAGATATTGTGTCAAACATTATTCTAGGTGCTTCTGAGTGAAACTAATATTTAAATTGGTAGACTGAGTAAAAGCAGATTGCCCTCTCTAAAGTGGTTGGGCCTCACCTGAAATCAACAGAAGTGAACAAAATAGTGACACTCCCCAAATAAGAGAGAATTCTCCTACTGATGGCCTTTAAACTTGAATGTAAACATCAGTCCTTCTTGTCTGATGACTTTCAAACTGATACATTGACTTTTCCAAATTCTATAAAAATTTCTAGCCTTTAGACTCGAAATGGGACATTGGCTCTGCAGATTTTAGAATTGCCTTCCTCCAGAGTCATATGAGTTAATTTCACATAGTAAATCTCTTTATGTATATGTGTGTATATACATGTACATGCATATATGTGTGTGTGTGTATACATATCTCCTTTTGGCTACTTCTCTAAAGGATCTTGACTAATACACCTATCATTCATTGCCTAAATTATTCTAACCGCTTCCTAAACAGTTTTCCTAAGAGGGCCTTTATTCCCTCCAATCCATCTTTCACATTTCAACCAGGGAGATCTTTCTAAAATGTAAATCTGAGGCAGGTATGGTGACATACACCTGTAATCCCAACTCCTGCAGAGGCTGAAACAGAAAGACTGCAAGTTCAAGGCCAGACTGAACAATTTAGCAAGTCCCTGTCTCAAAATATAATTTTTTTTCAAAAGGTTGGAGATGTAACTCAGTGATAGAGCATACCTGAATGCAATTCCCAGTAATAAAAAAATAAAATAAAATGCAAATCCAGTATCACTCCCTCACTTAAAACTCTTCAAAGGGTCCCTATTACTCTTAGGATGAAGTCTATACTCCTTAATGTGGCCTTCAAAATCCTTTATAATCTACAACCTACTTGTTACATGATCTCCCCTATCATTGATCCTTTTGCCCCAGTACCTGGATTACTGAATGTTACCATTTACCAATTTGTTTAAGCCCATAAACCTGGATTCTCCCCTTCCCTTCCTCCTCTTTATCTAATTAGTCATCATATCCTACCCTCAGTACCACCACTTGGTCCCAGTCACAATTTTTTCTCATCTGGACTGCTAAACTAGCCTGAGGAAGAAGCAAAACATGACCCTCATGAATAGCTTGATCAACATGCTCAATTTTGTACTATAAAATGTTTTATGTATAAGAACATCTGATATACTCTTGAAGCCCCTACTGAATTTTTAATAATTGTAGAAGCTATAGAATTTCCCACTAAACTAGAGGAAAACACAGGATCAAGGCATTTTTATACACTCAAAGATTTTGAAAACTATCAAAGTAAGAAGGCAAAAAAATAATAATAATGCTTTAATTAAACCTTGGTACTATTTTATTCAAGGTAAATGCAATAAAGAACTGGGAAGAATCTGAGATTTTTATCCTGTTTACAAAGTAACACAGCCTACTGACTGTTGCTGGATGCTGGCAAAAGACATAAGAGTCTAGGATCAGAGATAAAAGTTGTTATTGTCTTCAGCAACAGCAGTAACTGGAATAAAATACTAACATTTTCTTGTTGTAGTCCTTCAATCTCTAACTCCCACAGGGTTGCACAAAGAGGACCTAGATGACATCTACGCATACAATGAGTTACATTATAAGAAAGACCCCCCCACACCAAGCTTAGAAAACCTAACTATCATGGGACAGTAAGCATGACTACACTTTGTTCCAAAAGTAGACACTACATCTTCCAAGATTCCAAACACACCTGTCCCTTGCCCTGGAAGGAAACACTATCTCTTTCTGCCAATGATATTCCCTTGCAAACATCCTTAAAGAAACAGTCTGGAACATAGACAATCAGTGCCCATTGCTCAAAAGAGATATGTGGAATATGAGAGGGCTACAGAGAACTGTCTCCCAACACCATGGACAATCTCCCAACAAGATCCACAAAATTGTGTGATTTCCTCTACTTTATAGTTTCTACAGTCTTTACTTTTGGAAAATTTTTCCCATGATATGCCACTCCCATCAGCCACTCTAATTAATCTGACCAACAGAGGGTAGGACCAAATCAATTTGTCTCACACAACATTTAATTAAGGTTACCACCAATAGAACTCTGTATAGCAAGATGAGGCCAAACTGCAAAGTCCTGGACCCAACCAGTTTAACTATCCCACACACCATTGGGGTCTACTTAGAAGGCCAAGTAGCTTTCCCTTTAAAGTTCTATTGACCTTTTCATTTGGCCTGAGTCATTAATCCAGGCATAGCAAGATATATCAGATACTGCACAGATGTCACCTGAGGAGGAAGTCTAAGGCAATTCTTTCATCCATAACAACCCTGTTTAGTAAGCTGAAGCTGACCTTAATTCCTTCCAAGGCCAAGGTAGTGTAACTTATAACTACAGCTAAATTTTACTACTCTTCCTAATTGGATAACTTCTGTTATAAGAATAACTGCCCTGAAAGTGTACATAAATAATGCATCCATTATCATTCTAGGGAGATTCCTCCAGCAACTAAGAATTGCCTCACTTTGGGGAAAAAAAAAAAAAATTCTAGGGTTATCTGAAGGTCACATGATCTATTTCCTTAAAGATTTGAAGATCTTATGTTTGCTCTTAAGGGTGTTATCAGGAGAGACAGATTAACTCTTGGCTTCCACCCAGGAAATAAAGTCCTAAGGACACACAAGGTACCCCTAGAAAGAAAACATTATTTACAATGCTCAGCCTTCCCAAGTAGGACATACTCATTCAGAGAGCAGAGGTGACAGTTCCTTCAACGTGGACTCTAGGCAAGCTGATGAGCCTTAGAACCCCTAGTTCAGTTTGAAAAATTGAAATCTAATCCCTGTTTTTGAAGGGATTGCCTCAGGGTTGCCTGTCCAAACTATTCTATTTGTCTTTGCCATCAGGTAGGTGGTACTGATCACCCCATAGAATGACTAAGCAATAGCTATGGGAATGGAGGTGTGGAAGACATCTGGTAGTATTAACCAGTGTTTTGAATGGAAGATATGGAAGCTGGGTTATCCATTGCTTTTTCTGGTAGAGTCTTGCTAAAGTGAAGAGAAATGACAATCAAGATCATGGATGGAACCATTCAGAAAGAAAGGCAGATTCAGCAGTTTCACCATTTAAGGTATTTGCAACATTTTAGGAGAGTACTCAGGCGTATTCCTTCCTGAAGAAGAATCCAGGTGTCACACTGAAAGACAAAAGATTGTTAGAGATCCTTCCTCCCACCTCCTGGTGTCTCAGGTGTTCTCACCCCAGATGCTGGGTTTGCTTTCTATCCCACGAAACCAGTTTGCCTCATTTCAGTAACTATAAATCACCTTTTCCTAAGCATCTCTGTTCACACTTAGACCTTTAATCCCAGAGTCCAATGTAAAAGGGATAAGCCATTTTTATAAAACTTAGAGATTCATTATGCTACCCACTTTGGCCTGCATGAACAACTCAGCAGTTCACAAAGCAGTGTACTTACCAAGTAGTGACTAGCCTCATGATATTGGGTCATACAAATCCAACAAGATTCCAAATGGTTGAACCAGAATTTGAGTGTGAAATTCCTAGGTCTCTTTTGACTAGATTTCCAATCCACTGGTCTGAGGATGCCCTTAGTGAATTGAAAAGCATCATACCCAGGAATGGTCAGGAAGAAATCCCAAATTTTAAAATAGCAATAGATCATCCTGATCATTAACCATGAAATGGCTAAGCACAACCACATTCCATAATCAGATGAGGGATCCACAATCAGAAATCTATTTGATTTCAGGAGTGGTAGCACACACATATAATCCCAACAACTCAGGAGGCTGAGGCAGGAGGGTTGCCAAGTTCCAGCCCAGCCTAGAAAATGTAACAAGAACCTACTTCAAAATAAAATATAAAAAGGGCTAGGGATGTAGCTCAGTGGTAGAGTGTCCTGAGTTCAATTCCCAGGGAAAGAAAGAAGGGAAATTTTTATTTTTCAGTTCTAGGGCTGTGGGAAGCCATTCTCACACGTGATTGGGCACCTCCCTGATTGGGTGTGAGGCGTTCTGGCTAAACTGTGTCGGAACTAATCCCCACCCTCTCTAGGTGCAAGAGCCCTTCCGTGTGGGGGTGTGACTGACCATTGACCCTGAGACCAATCACTGACCCTGACCTTGGAATGCTGTCCCCCTCGACCTTCATTGGATGGAATTTTCCCCTGAATTTCTTGTTCCCCAATAAAAGGCCACTCCCTGGCGTGCTCTCTCTCTCTCCTGCTAGTCCTGAGTAAGCCTCGCTGCCCCACCGGGTGGCTCGAGGCAGGAGCCAGAGGGAGTGCAGTCTCAGACCTGGTCAAAGAAAAAGGTAAATTGAGTTTGTGTGTTTATTTTGATCTCACTAGTTAACTTCTATGCTACGAACCTCTTGTATGAAGCCAGCGTGCTGGTCGCGTGGCGGAATTGGGCCACTTAAGGACTACAATAGTATAGCTAGGATCTACTGCAGTCTGGAACAGCAATATTGTAACCTGAAAAAAGGGTCATCTGAAAAAGTGTCAACAGCAGTGATGCACAAGGAATGCTACTGAGAGGTCAAAGGACTGATATATCAGTGAGCACAGTATAGGGAAATGGAGGTGATGGCTCTCTATGTGACACACACAACCACCGCCATCCTCCTACACACCCCACACACGGCAACACTTTCACAGGTCTGGTGCACAGGTAGCCTTGAATCACAAACTAGGTCCTTTGTGCCATACCTACAACGGTGGACAGGTTGCCGTGTCCAGTAGGATGATGGATCTAGGCAGTAATGATGGCTAGTACAGCTTATCAGCAGCTAGTACCAGAGAATTGATCCTTACTATGGGGGGGCACTTACATGAGTAACAAACAGTTTAATTAATGTATTATGTAATATTCTTATCTCATTTTGGGACCCAAAAGAAGGGCATCTTTAACCTACCAGTCTGAAACCAAATCCTAGGCCATTGGCTATAGCCTAGTAGTCGTAAAAATATAACAAACTTTTGCAAAAAGGTATATAGGCCAGGACTGTGAGAACAGTTTCAAGTTCTGCATAGTGAACAGAACAATGCCCACATTTGATTCTGCTGACATAGCTCTAAGGCTGAGCAGTGGCTACAGCTCAGTGGACAACATCAGGGTTGAGCTTCTGAACTAACAGTAAACTAGTCCCAGGCATTTATGGTAAACTTTATGAATTGAAGTCCCTATTGAACCAGCAATTTTGCCTCAGGCAGCAGAATAAGCAATGAAATATCCCCAGCAGAACAGTGGCCACTTTTTCATATAAAACTGAGAAGTTGCTAGAACCAGATCAGCTATATTCTTGAATATGACATTTCCATTTGACAATGACTTTCTTTGGCCCTTGCTCACCCTGTCTTGAGTCCAGTTGACTCACTTAAAAAATGGGACTATCATGCCAGAGTGACAAAACCTCCATGCATCAGTTTGGAGAAGAGCCCGGAGGCATGCTAATAGATGCTTTTCAAAAGGGGGATATTTCAGGCTGGGGATGTGGCTCAAGCGGTAGCACGTCCGCCTGGCATGCGTGCGGCCCAGGTTCGATCCTCAGCACCACATACAAACAAAGATGTTGTGTCTGCCGAAAAAAAACTAAAATAAATAAAGAGAGAGTTTTTTTTTTAAAAAAAAAAAAAAGGGGGGGGGATATTTCAAAGACATATAAGAGGGACAAGGAGTCAAAATCTTCAAAGGGTGCCTCCAGATAAAGGATGCTTCTTTTTTTACCAGCAAAATGGTAAAGTCATAGTCAAAAACTTGTAGCTCAAAGGAGTTGTTCTAGTTGTTGGGATCCAAAGGTACAAACATTTCTCTATGTACATAGAGAATTATAAGGATCATCTCTGGCACTTACAGTCATTCAAAGTATAAGCATGTAAAACAAATAACAATTATGCATTCATGTAAAAGCTATAGTACACTAAGGCCTCAAGCAACAAGGTCACACTAATTTCCCTTTGCTACTGCAACTGTTGCTCAAATCCAATCAATTGAACGAAGATGCCCCATCATCCCACAGGGAAAGCTAGTGCCTTGTATAGCTATATCCAATAGAGCCATAAGTTTTAATTTCTCCCCTTTGCAAAAATTCTTCAACACATTTGAGCAGGTATGCATTGGGTCTCATTTGTAACCATCTTTCTCCTTCATGAAGCTCAGGTTAGGGTAGAAGGCAAGGGAGAGATTGGGAGGACAGAGAAAAAGAGCAGCTCTCTTTAATGAAACTTAAGTTTCAAGTTCAATTTCCGTTTCAAATTGCCACTCATTCATGGCTTACCTGAATTAGCTTCCAAGGTTTTCAGAACACCCAAGGTCTTTGCTGAATAGTATGGTCCTCCCTGCAGACACTATTTACTTCAACTTTCAGAATTCTTTGGCTGAGCAGCCATAGACACACTTCCCTTAGTCAAAGACAGTAGAGCC
The DNA here is from genome assembly GCF_001458135.2 of Marmota marmota marmota. Classification (NCBI taxonomy): domain Eukaryota; kingdom Metazoa; phylum Chordata; class Mammalia; order Rodentia; family Sciuridae; genus Marmota; species Marmota marmota. The sequence goes on along the minus strand of NW_025999900.1, from coordinate 24,964,442 downwards.
TATTGTCCCACTGTGATAAGATCCCTTCTACCAGCAAAGAATGAGCAGCCACCAAGGCACCGTTTAGGAAGCTTGTTTCCTTCCTTCTCACTACAACAAGCAGACTATTGGGGGATCCTTTTTCTCCTAACCCACCCAATACTTGGACAAAAGCATTTAGCACTGAATCCTAAGAGTTGTCTCCTCTCCAAATCTCATTTGTTATTCTTCCTCTTCCAGATGACCATATCTTTCGATATCCCATCCTCACCACCAAAACCAACAATTGTGGAGGGTCAGAAATTTTACTCTACTCACAAGCTAACAAGTTAGCCTGACAAGTTTTGTATATGCTGGCAGAAAATGTGAGATTCCAAGGTCAAAGACAAAGGACTTTATTAATCAGAGCAATAGCCAAAGTATTAAAATGTTCTTATTTTTGGTTCCCAAGCCCCAATTCCCAAGGGGCAATATAACCTGCATAAGCAGAAGGTTGCATTACAGGAAAAGAATTCTGAGTACAGGGAACCTAAATCTTTTTAAATATCCTTTCCTCCAAGAAGAGAAATCCTCTATCTTACAAGGATCTAAGCAAACCTGCCCTTTGCTCTGGAGGGAGACACCATCTGTATCCATCTTATTCATCTTTATCCTTGAAAAAACACCTGAATTAAGGTATTCAGTACCTCTTCTTACAAGATATTCAGAAAGACAAGCAGGCCATGAAGAAAATTATCTAATAAATACTTTATTTTAAACAAAGAAAGTGGAAATTATCTCCCCATTTTTTTATTTACCAACCAACAAACTAGCCATTTGAGAATATACTTCCCTGATCACCTTTCAATGGACAGTCTTCTATTTCTGTCTAAACTTTCTCAGGATTTCATGTAAGACTAAACTGATCTTCCACATATCTCACAGGCAAAAAAAAAAAAAAAAAAAAAACTCAATCATCAGCTATGCAACAGAAATTTAATGGATTTCAGCAGAGTGAGGACAAATTAAAAAGTTCTGAGGACCAGGTAGAGAATCCAGTACCCACCTAAACTAGTGATTCTCACTTTATCCTATCTTCGACACACCAAGGGATATTAGGTATCCACTTATCAGTAGTTCTTTTTTTTTTAATAAGTTGTTGATTAACCTTTATTTATTTATTTATATGTGATGCTGAGAATTGAACCCAGTGCCTCACACATGCCAGGCAATTGCTCCCCGACTGAGCTACAACCCTAGCCCTATCAGTAGTTCTTTTGGGAAGACAATAGAGGAATGGCAAATTTGAACATTAATTCAACAAATCCCAAGTTAAATCTTCAAATTCATTATTTGACCTGAAAGAGTATGAATACAGCTCATAAAACCTTAACCAATTTTAACTACTTCAAAACTAAATAGTAACATATAATCCATATTTGGTTTATATTATATTACCCAATCTAATTGGGATGATACAGATGAGCTCTTAAAAAAAAAAAAAAACCTCAAGTGTTGCATATTATTTGAGGCCTCTGGATTGGAAAGCACTTCAAAATTCTAGCCTTTAAAATCTAGGGCCAACAATACCTGCAGTCTTTAAAATTAGCAAAACTTATGCTATCTTAAAATATATAATCTAACTTATACTCACTTGCTTCTCTGATCCTCCACAGCAATCACTCAGAAATACAACTACTAGATCAATATTAAACCATGGAAAAAAGACATGCCACTACATTAGCTGATTTTTCTTCTCTTTGAATTTAATGAGCTTACATCAAAAAATTAGGTAGTCATTTTACATTTAAGGAATAAAAATCTTAAAAAAAAATACAAAGAGTGAAAGAATTTTAACCAAATTTACACTTCTTTTTGCTGCTATAGTTTTTAACAATTCATCTCATCACATCTTATTGCAATGTGCAAATGCATTTGCAGCACCCATTACAATCATGAAAACTAAATTCAAGGAAGTACATATACTGTTAATAGTGGCCCTTGGAGGAAACTGATTTACCTTCTATTAAAAACTCTACAGTATATACAAGCATTACATAATAATGCTACTTAACCATCTGTTGTCAAGAATCATCACCAAAGTTTTCTAGAAATAAGTCTACATAATGAATAAATATCTAAAAGGTAAAGTGTTCCTTATTTTAATTTTAGCAAGATCTTTTACTTTTCATTGCTAAGAAACACTTGAATAGTTTTAAAGCAAAAGCTGTTAAGAGTCTAGATAGCTAAACTGTACTCCTGAGTTCAAGCTTACAGAGAAGTCTTTTGTAAGTAGTTCTTCAATAAAATATCCTCCCTCCCAAGCCCCTGGCCCCAAATCGTGTATTGTTTCTTACAAAACTTTGGTCAAGAGTAAAAATATATCCAGGCAGATGTATATGCCATACAATAGCAAGAACAGTAGAGCCCAACTAATGACTTTGGGTTTTAAAAATAGAAGGCAATTAAAATGTACTCAAAGTTACATTAAGAAAAGCTTTCACAGAATAATATTGAAACAGTCACAAAGGTTAAGAAAATACTGATATCAAAGTACAAATGACTACAATGTTAAAATAGACAAAAACTACTATACAAGAGCCTCTTTTAAAATTAAAAATAAAGAACACAACACATGAGTCAGGATGATTTTCCTGTTCTACTCATGGATCTTAGTCTCTGTATTTATAAGGTTGGTTATGTTGACATCTGGTAGAGTTTCTTATGACATCTGATGAAGTCTCATTCCAACTTCATAGGGTGGATCTTCCCCAAGGAACCTCTAGATCCTGGTTACATCGTGGTCATTGTACAATCTCAAAGTAGTGTAAAATCGCCATGATGTGCTGGGGCATGAAGACGTATCCAGTGTACAGTGCCATCCCCACAACGGAAACCAGCATGGAATCTGAGTTGTAGTTAAGGAAACTTATTATTTTTCTTAGTTTATTTAAAACAAAATCACACAACTTCTTCAATAACCATTTCATGTTGAAGTAATCATTCGCTTAGTACTTCTCATTTCTATGCCAGCCTCAGCAACTTAGTGAGACCCCACCTGGTAGTAAAGTGTCCTTAGGTTCAATGCCAAGACAGAGGAAGAGAAAAGAAGGAGAGAGAAGAAAGGGAAGGAGAGAAGGAGGAAGAAAGAAGAAGACAGATAACATGACTGAAAGTACTGACAATGGAGTTAGAAAAAGCTACAAGTCAATTATATACTTAGTGACATAACAAAGTGATAGCACCAGTTACCATCAATCACTTATTATTATCACTATTAAACATTGTTATTACTATTGCTACTATCTGCAACAGCTTCAAACAAAAATCACGTTGGGGGCAGGGGAGATTGCCTGGCACGTGTGAGGTACTGGATTTGATCCTTAGCACCACATAAAAATAAAATAAAATAAAAGCATGTTGTTCATCTACAATCACCCAAAAAAAAAATTTAAAGTCATCTTGGTAACCTATACAATAACCATTATTCACTTTGTTTCTGCTCATTTCGGAAGGAACTAAAAAGTAGCAAGTCAACAAGGGTCCCCTTTCCAGAGCCACACAAAATATTGATAACAAAAATCATGTAAAATCTGGGCTGGGGTTGTACCTACAGTGGTAAAATGCTTGCTTTGCACGCGTGAGGCCCTGGGTTCGATCCTCAGCATCACATAAAAATAAATAAAGATACTGTGTGTTCATCTACAACTAAAATAAATAAATAAATAAGATATTGTGTAAAAACAAATCATGTAAAACCTAAGGGCTTTTGACTTTTCAAAATCAAGAAGGAATACTAAAAGAAATAAATGCTTCTGAACTATGGCCATGTTTCATTAATTCACTCATTCATACTCATTTATTCTCTCCTTTTTTCCCTCTCTCCCTCATAAGCCTTTCAGTTCTACATACTAGTATTCTATAATAACTTACATTCTTATAAGAAGATAGGTTTTAAATAAACAATGTGCTTACTACTAGCTAATATTTGTATAACAGTTTCATTGACAAATATTCTTCACATAACATTATCGTGCTTAACTCTATGGCGTTCCTATGAAATGTTTATTATGGTTATTACTCTCCAGAGGTTGAGAAAACAGAGTGACTTATCTCAGGGCATGCAGAAAAGTGTGTTTAGAGGTCAAACCAAGGTTCAAACCCTAAATTCTTCACCTCATTCAGAAAACACGCCAAGTCCATAATCAAAATTTATACTTTAATTTGTCCTAATCCAGTTCTTCATTAACTACTCCTTCTATTTGCCACCTTAAAACAAACATACAAAAAATTATACACTTGCTGCTTCCCTATCATTATCACATATTTAGCTGGACAACCATTTGAGTTCTGCCCTTCCAGGCTGTGGACATCGCTCTAAGATCACCAGTGACCTACTGTCAAATCCAGTGGCTTTCTGAATTAACACTAGGCACTTCTCTAGGTCTCTCTTCCCCTCTCTATCACCATTTTTCCTGTGTCACTGGCTCTTTTCTCCTGACTGTCTCTTACGTATAAGATTGGAGTGAAGTTTGTACCTTTCTTCCATACACTGCACCCTCCTCCTTGAACACAATCATGCTTTTGTTTTTGTTTGGGGGTAGGGCAGGGGTTTGCTCATGGTACCAAGAAATGAACCCTGTGGCCCTCTGCCACTGAACTATATCTCCAGCCCTTTTAATTTTTTGTTTTGAGATAGAGTCTCACCAAGGTGCCAAGGCTGGCCTCAAACTTGAGATCCTCCTGTCTCAGCCACCCAAGTAGCTGGATTATAGGCATGCAGCTAATCATGCCTAACCCTATTGCATCTTTGGGGAAAAGCCCTGATTGATCTTTTTATTTTTTTAATTTTTTTTTAGTTATAGATGGACACAATTCCTTCCTTCCTTCCTTCCTTCCTTCCTTCCTTCCTTCCTTAGGATCTAACCCAGTACCTCACATGTGCAAGGCAAGTGCTCTATTCCTGAGCCACAACCCCAGCCCCCTGATTGATCTTAACCAATTAGAATATCCCCTTCTCTTGACAGCAATAGCTTCCTCAAAACTGATTAGCTCAAAGCTTAGGACTTCTGCCAGGAATTCAGGAACCAGCTGCTCTCTCCCCCTCTAGAATATGCAGTTTGCAAATGGAATTCTGGAATCAATGGAATCACCTTTCCTTCATGAGGAAAGAAGACTCAGAACATTAGATTTTTCTTTGTTACACAGAGCTGAAAGCATTCTAAATGATAAAAATGGGGCTTCCAGGATTTTGCCTTGAGCCCTGTACTCCCTTACAACTAAAACCACCACCTTAGTGTTGTTGACCTGATCCCATCTTCCACACAACTGGCAGATATTTCCTACTTAACTTACTGAACATTTCCACCATATGACATTCCACAGGATACCTTAAATTCAAGACAGCCAAAACTAAACTCATTAACTCCAAAACTACCAGTTCCTATGAGTTCTATTTTTTCAGTTCATATAACTATTTATCTACTCATTTGCTCAGAGGCATCTTTGATTTCTTCTTCTTATATTTAAATTGTCTAAGACCTCATTTCTTCCGTAACCCCTACGAGTGACTCTTATATCTTATCTCCCCGCCCCCAATCAATGACAACTGATTTGAGACATTTATCATTCCTTACTTAAAAGTTCCCACCAGGAGTGGTGGTACATGGAGGCTGAGGCAGGAAGATCACAAGTTCAAGGCCAGCATTAGCAACTTAGTGAAGCCCTAGCAACTTAGGGAGACCCTCTCTCAAAGAATAAAAAGGACTGGTGCTTCCAAATCTCAATCCCCAGGACAAAAAAAAAAAAAAATTCTCCCATTTTTGGCTTCTTGCCCCTCTTTACTAAAGTGAACCTTGTGAAATTCATGAGGCTTCCCATTGCCTAGAGGATGGCACCTAGAATTCTAAAGCAAGCATTCAAGAACCTTTACAATCTAGTCCCAGGTATTTATCTTATGTGGAAGTTCACAGCAATAGAAGAGACTGAGGAACTCATCTCAGAAGAAGAGGAGCAAGTAGAGTAGAATAGAACAAGGGAAATAAACTAAGCTGGGTTGGGGTCTTAGTTTCTGCAGGGCACTCAAGAGCATGCACTGTGCTACTAAGTTGGCATGGCCTCAAGTGAGGGGCCTGAACTTTTGGATCCCTTTTCTATGAATCATTAACTACAGAATGAGGTAAGGAAAATCCACTTGAGCAAGAAAGCTGACTTAGCAGAAGACAATGCCTGAGAAGAGTCAGCTATAAGACATGAGCAGACAACACTCATAGGAGCTGGGGGATAGGTACATCAGCTGGTAAAGGGGGATCAGGCCAATCACATCTACCATGCTGCTTTTCTTTTTTTTCTTTTGGAACCACGGATTGAATCACTGAGCCATCCCCAGTCCTTTTTGTTGTTTTTTTTTTATTTTGAGATACACATCCTACTCATAGCATATGAATCTCAATGCATTTTCTTTTTTGTTTTGGTGCTAGGGAGTGAACCCAGGGGTGCTTTACCACTGAGCTACAACTTTTTTTTTTTTTTTTAATTTTTATTTTGAGACAAGGTCTTGCTAAGTTTCATAGGGCTCACTAAGTTGCTAAAGTTGATCTCAAATTTGCAATCCTCCTTCCACAGTGTCCCAAGCCACTAGGATCAAAGGCTTGTGCCACCACACCTGGCCTCAATATATTTTCATACTCCTCTGACTTTGCTTACAATCTAATCATAATGAATAACAGTAGTAGCAACAGAAGAGACTGAGGAACTCATCTCAGAAGAAGAGGAGCAAGTAGAGTAGAACAGACATTTCATTCCATGACTGTCTAACATGTGTTAAGCACTTCATTCAATTCAAGTAACATCCTCAATGTCAAAGTAAGTAATGAAGCCAGTTCCAAAAAATCAGTTAGATTCCAAATATCTGTGCTCTTAACAACTAAACTATACTACCTTCCTACTTCTGAAAAGTCCTAATCCCCTTAGGTAAACCCAGTAATTCTTAGAACTCAGTTAGCTAACTCCTGTTGTGAGGCCTTCCCAACCACTCAAAATTTTTCCATCCTTACCCCAACCTCCTGGCAGAACTAATTACTTCCTTATGTTTACATAGCTCTTTATTCATGAAAAACAGCACTTATTACCCCTCATGACCTATTTGCAAGTATATTTATCTTACCTAAATTAGCAGTTCTTTGAACACAGAAACATATTATTTTTGTATCTTTAGCATCTAAAGTAATACATGCTTAATAAATATTTTATGAATAAGAAATTTCTCAAGAAATATTCACTTGATCCTATGTTCACTATTATGAATTATATGGATTATACGTTCTACATAATCCATACATTTTTTTGGGGGGGTGGGTACTAGGGATTGAACTCAGGGACCCTCGACCACTGAGCCACATCCCCAGCCCTATTTTGTATTTTATTCAGAGACAGGGTCTCAATGAATGGCTTAGTGCCTTGCAGTTGTTGAGGCTGGCTTTGAACTCACAATCCTCCTGCCTCAGTCTTCCAAGCCACAAGGATTATAGGCATGCACCACCATGCCCAGCCCATAATCCATATATTTTTGTGGCTGGCAAACTTGATAATGACTACAAAAAAAGAAAACAAATCAGTGTCTAGGCAATATTGTATTTAAGAATACTTTGGGGGGCTAGGGCTGTGGCTCAGTGGCATAGCACTTACCTAGCATGTGTAAGACACTGGGTTCAATCCTTAGCATCACATAAAAAAATAAACAAATAAAATAAAGGCATGCTGTCCATCTACAACTACAGAAAAGAAGTTTTTAAAAATATACTTTTTAGCTTTTTAAAGACTTTTATGTAAGTCTTTAAATATAAACACTGAGCAAATGAAAGTAATGTAGTAATAAGCCTCAGGTCATAGGCTCGAATTTAACAGAATGGTGGACTGATTACTATAAGACAGTCACTTGAATAGTTAAACTACATAACTTTTTTGGCACTACCATTCTTTAATTTAGTTTGGAGAATATATCCACTAAAGAACATGCATAAATTAGCTAAATAGAGATTACCCCACTATAACATAAGAATCTGAAATTTAAACTCAATTTTGTGAACACTAAATTATCAGGCTTTTAAATTTTTTATATGCATATAAACATCATGTTTTTTTCTAAGCAAAACAAGAACTTATCAGAACTTGAAAAGATTTTTAGCTAAGATACTAGAGTTCAAGATTGTATATGGCATTATGTTGTGAAGCATGCATATGGAGTAAAAGTTATAAGAAATAAATGATAAATTGAGGAGAGTGGTTACTTGGTGAGGTGAACAGGGAGAGAGAAGCAACTGAAAAGGGAGATACAGGCGACTTCAAATATATAGTAATATATGTTTTTCTTTAGCTAGTTAGTACACATTCATTATATTATCTTTATCAGTTTTTTTGTTTGTTTTGTTGTTGTTGTTTTGGTATGCCTAGTTTCCTTAATAAGAACTATAAAGGAAAAATGAAAAAGCACGTGGTACTAGTCTGAAAACTGTTGTGTGTGAATTATCCTCTTCCTTTACAAAATTTAGGGTAGATACATTTGGACCTAGTTTATTACTGCAAAATAAACAGAAAGTCTTCACTCTTGGGAACAGAACAAAGAACTATCAATTTTGAATAAGGCAAAGAGAAGTTATTGAAAGTCACCTGAATCTGAATCCAAATACCAACTCATATCCTGCTAAAATAAGTAAATAAATAAATAAAACAAAAACTTAACCTAAACCTTTATCCAGAGAAATGAATGCTCATCTGTGTCCCCTCAAGAGTATTTCTATAAGCTGGATGCAGCAGCACATGTCTATAATCTCACTGACTCTGGAAGTTGAGACAGGAGAATCAAAAGGCCAGCCTCAGGAACTTAGCAAGACCCTAAGCAACTTAGTGAGAACCTGTCCCCAAAAAACAAAGGCTGGGGATGTGGCAAAGCACCTGTAGGTTCAATCCTAAGTGCCAAAAAAATAAATTAAAAAAAAATATATATATATATATATATATATATATAGAGAGAGAGAGAGAGAGAGAGAGAGAGAGAAAGAGAGAGAGAGAGAGAGAGAGAGAGAGGAAATGTAGTTCAGTTCAGACATAATCCTCAGTACCCCCAAAAAAAATTTTTTATAGTCTGACCCTATTTATCTTGATTATTCCAGAATCATAATAACCTAAGTCTACAAAAGGAAGTTTTCTACAAGTTAAACTTCAAAATTATTCTAAAGAATTATCCTAAAACTCTCCTCCATAACAGAATACTTAAAATTGACTCAACTATATATAGCAACACACACCAGGTAAACAAGTAGACAAGGAAGGGAACAGTAAGGAATTTCTACAAGCCTTAAAAATCACCTTGCAAAAAAAATGAAAAAGAAGGCACTTCAGATAAGTAACTTCCTTTTTTTTTAAATATTTTTGTTAGTTGTACATGGACACAATACCTTTATTTTATTTATTTATTTATATGTGGTGCTGAGGATCAAACTCAGTGCCCCATATGTGCTAGGCAAGCGCTCCACCACTGAGCCCCAGTCCCAGCCCAGAGATAAGTAACTTACTACAAATCAATTTAAGCAATCTCAGTCATGTAGTTGAAACAGCTCCAATACACTGGGTTGAATATTCCCTAGGCTTATGCTTGGCACCATTTAAAGTGGTAGTTTCTATTGACACTCTTAGACAATGGTTTTATTGTGACATTTGTAAGATTGGGGAACATGTGACCTTCATCTCCTTAGAAGCATTCTTACAGAGATAAAGATACACCATTTATAGTTCACTGGTTATAATTTGCTCCCTGGAACTTAAGTGGATTTCTCGGTCCATCTCATTCTATAACCTCCCTCTCAAAGTTTTAAGTATTCTCAACATTCTGTGAAGTACAAGAAATGAATACCAAGAACAACATGGCACTGGAGGACACCTAGATTTGAATCATGATCTGTTCATCCTTGCATATACCAAAAACTCTGGGTCATCAGTCTCCTATCTAAAAAAAAAGTAGACATACTTCACCTATCTCTCAGGGTTGGTGTGAGAATTTGGAATTGGATCTATTCTGCAAAAGAAGACAATATAACCCTTCCTAAAACTGCTCTCCCAGGGTTTCAGCATTACCATCATGACTCAGACCTCTGCTGGGGAATTGCCCAAGGTTACACTGTTACTAATTTGTTATTGGTTTATAATTTAATCGTGGGATGTCAAATTTTCTCAGGGCCTAAGTGTCTTCATATAATGAAGTCCCTTCCTTTACAGACATTTCAGAATCTCGTGTGTCTGGAGAGGACATTTGGGTAGCACCTCTCATTCATCCCTAAAGGAATCTTCCTATTCATTCTAGACATTCACAAAGACAAAATGTAAAAATCAAACAGTGTTATATAAGACACACCCAGTAAAATGTAATACACAAAGAAATAATTTATTTACCAAATCCTTACTGTTCTTTATATAAATTACAGTAGCTACATATAATTTAGTCAGATTTATTTTCAGGAGGGGGCTCTAAGATTCAAGCAATAGAGAATAACAGTACAATCTAGAATATAACAAAAAAAATATTCTCAAAAACTAAAAAAATGGACTGTTCTAGTGTGGTTATGACCCATCTCCAGTGCTGAGTTGTAAGTGTTTGAGAGCAAGAGAGAGCCTGTGCTTCCACCTGTGCTGCATTGTTTGATAAAGTAGATGCTTCATAAATCACTTCACAACTAAACAGATAATGTGCCAGGGTATGTGCAGGCACTGAAGATAAATGTTTGTTCAAGGGCTGAATGAACAATCAGAGGTTATTTACAACCTGAACATAACATAAATATTTTATCAGGTGACTGGTTATAGAAACAAATAGATATGAAACCATATAATTGTATGTTGTTTGCCATTTCTTTAAGAGAGATCCCCAACTACTAATAAGCTAATAAGTTATCCAGCTGGATAAGAAAAAATAAAGGCTTTGTTGTTGTTTTGCCCATAAAAGAGCTGTCTTCAGCTCTTGTCCCAGCAACTTCAAATAAAAAAAAAAATTTAAAAAAAAAAAAAATCCTATAACAAAGAAAGGAAATGCTTTAAAAAGTTAAGTTTAGTACAACAGAAGTAAGATCACAGCAACTAATATTTCCTGTCCCAAACAGTAACTCCAAACTTGATTTTAGTATTTCATAAGATTTTGGAAAATTTAAAGTAGTTTCTAATTGGGAAAAGGGTAGGGGCTGTTCCAATGGTAGAAGTTATACTTCTTCACTACTGTAAAAAAAAATTCAATGCTTTAAGTCTCTGATTGAATTGGTCACCTAGAAAAGCTAAAATGACATTAAAAGTAATTTGGTATTAGTCAACTTCCCTTTGTAAAATCAAATCTAAGATGCTATTTATCCTTAGAAATACTCAACAATTTTTATAAATATGATTTATCTTAAAGAACCACTTCTTTTTTGTAGCAGGGGAGCAGAACTGGGATTGAAATCAAGGGGCACTTTACCACGGAGCTACCTTCGAAGTCCTTATTATTTTCAAGGTCTGGCTAAGTTGGCCAGGCTAGACTACAATTTGTGATCCTCTAGCTCAGCCTCCTAGGTCTCTGGACTTAGAGGTGTGTACCACCATACCTCACAAGGAACCAATTTAATGGGGAAAAAAAAAAAAAAAGAACAGCAGTTAACAAAGTATTATCAGAGGCAGTTTACTCTAAAGCAAATAATGCCCTAGCTGGGCCAGTGACACATGCTTGTAATCCCAGCAACTCAGGAGGAAGGAAGATGGAAAGTCAGGGCCAGTCTGGGAACTTTAGGCAGACCCTGCTCAAAATAAAAATAAAAAGAGTTGGGGATGTAGTTTCTCATTAGTAGAGAACTCCTTGGTTCAATTCCCGGTACTTCAAAAAACAACAAAAAAGTGAAAGCTATTGCTGGCTACTGAATGAAGCTCCAAACAGGAAATCTTTATTACTATAATTCTTTTCCTTGACTTAAAAAAAAAAAAAAATGAGATCACCCCCAACAGAAACATTAACAAAGTTATTTTTCCCAAATATATTGCCTATCTCTTGACTTTTCTGTTTGCCTTATATTAAAGCAAATGGAATATACTGACCCTGTTACAGTCCTGTGCATGTTAACCAATCTGCTATTCTTAAATCATATTAAAGGATGTCACTTTAGCAAGCCCAGTCTCTGGACTTTCTGTAGTGTGTTGACTGTACAAGCCTAAGTAAGGATATTATTTTTAGTAATCACAACTTGATGACAAACTTTTAAAAAAACTATGCAAACAAAAAAAGCATGCTGCTGAAATGAGCAATGATCACGAACTGAAATTTTCATTCTGAATTGAAATCCCGGAAATAGTTTATAGCTCCGATTCCAGGGACACCAAGGTTAAAAACGGATGTATAATTTTATTGATTATTTCTACCACCTTCATGAAGACTTGAAGTCCCAGTGTCAAGGGGGGGAAAAATCCCAGTCTACAATGAAATACACAATATGTTCTGCTGCAGTATCTGATTCTGGAACACCATTAGCTCACTTATAACTGGTATGGTATAGGAACTGTACTGTTTCACATGGAATTTTGCATCAGCTAGGGAAGCCAGATGAATGGGAAAAGATTTATAACATTCAGCAGGAAACACCTCTCAGCTCAGTTGCTGTCCAGGCAGAAGTCTTTTCAATTCTGTTTTAGAAAATCAGAAATTAGCATTTCACCTGGGCCCCTCTCCAGAGAGGTACATACCTCCAGGCCAGCACAGCTCTGTTAATGGCTGGTGGCACTGCCTCCTGTGTAGTCTCAGTGGCAGCCCACACTATGCATTACATCAGCATCTACCATCAACATTCCCAATCAACTTGGTCCAATGCATTTTTAATGTCCCCTAGGGCAGCTTCCAGCCACACTGAGCTGCCTGCCTGAGTTATCTATGTTTCCCCCAAGATGCCAATTATTGTTTCTGTTATTGCTTGGTTACCAAGTTGCACAGATTTTCAGTGGTCTGCCTCAATACTGTTTTCCCATAAGCCCTATTATTTTGGAATTTTCCAGAAACACATATAACTCATTCATGATGACCAAAATTCTTGTTTCAGTAAAACTTCCACTTCTCATAACGACTGATCATAAATATTATCTTTCTATCATTCTATAACCATGTTTAAGCATTCCTATATGTGAATGTATACACTCTACCAAGTAGATCTTCTGGAACAGAGTTTTAAATATTAAATTTAAGAATTCTGAGTCTGTTCTTTAAAATATATATATATATATATATATATATATATATATATATATATATATATATATATATATANGTGTGTGTATATATATATATATATATATATATATTTTATATATAAAATATTTTGATATATATATATCAAAAGAATCTGTCTTACCTATCTCCTAAGTGCCATAATGTTACAACACTCAAAGTCTAGAGTCTATAAATATTTTAAAAGATTACATAGGATTTCTAAAGTGAAGTAGTAGAGGTAGAATATGGATGTGTGTTCAGTCCCTACCACCATTAATCACCAGGACCTTCCCTGCCTGTCCTGGTATAGACCTTGCTAACATGGTTTTCATTATTTCTCACCTTTGCTGAAAATTACTAAAGAAAAAGTTATAATATTCTACGGAATACAGTTAAGGGATAATCTAACCTTCTCACTTGTCCAGCCAAATATAAAAGCACTATGAAATGAGTTAGAGCAGGTGTCTTTAAATTAAAGCTCCAGAGTCATGGAGTTGACAACACGAGATGTTATGGTAGTTTGAGAATCTACTCAGTGCTCCCACTATCCTCTCCTAAAGCAGATCTGAGAACTGCTGTGGCACTGCTAGTTCTCCTACCCAACCCCCCTTATAATTGTACTTTTCCCACTTTATTTCCTGAATCTCACAATGGAACATTTTCCTGGGGTATAAAATAACCTCTGGGACACCACACAGAAGGATAATAACTAACTTGGATTGCACTTTGTTTCATTCAGATAACAAGTTTCTGGGATAGCACCAAGCCTCATCTATTTTAACACCAAGCTTTGTCTACATATCCGTCTAGAAATTTGTGAGACATGTGGCATTCATAAATGTATTTTAAAAATGTACATTTTGTTAAAACTTGAAGCCATATTTTTTTTCCTCATACAGGTCATTAAAAAAAAAAAAATATTCAGCATGTAACCAGTTGGCAAAGCCAGTCCTCATTGTGAAGTCAAATAGGCAAACACAACCTTAATTTCTATCAGAGAAAGTTCAAGCCAAGATTCACTTGTCAACTTAAACACCCAAGGCAATGCACAGTCGGCGCTTTTTTGTTCTTTGAGGAGGTTTTTAAAAAAAAAAAAAAGCCTGAAGACCACTGGGGCTGGAAGATTGAGAACATTAATTTATCAGTTACAATATTCCTGCCTCTGCTTCCCCCACTCAGTCCACAGAAAGCTGCATTTGTTTCTACAAAGGGAAGGTCCAAAAGCACAGGCAGAAAAAAATGGAAGAAAGAGTAAAGATCTCTGGGGGAGGGAGAGGAATCTTTTTCTATTCAAGTCTGAAGGTAATACAAAATGTTCAGATTATTTTAAGGTTATTCTGAAATCACATTTTGATTAAAAGTATCTTGATAAAAGTCTAAAAGGCATTAAGTTTACTAAGAATATTTTTTTCTAGAAGGAACTTTCTATGATACTGAGAATTCAGCCTAATTATCACACACTGATTTTTACTGGAACTCTATTAAAGTCTCAGATAATTCCATATATATGTTTTCTTCAAAATAGGAGTTCATTAAGAGAGAAGTTCTAGCAAGTCTCTGGTGAATTGAGGTTTTAATAATTCCCGTTATTGACTAGCTCAAGGGAAGCTTTGATACAGACAGAAACATCATATTGTGACTGAAAAGTGCCCACTAGCCGAATGTGGGGTTTTCTTCATCAGTTTTGTTTGCTGAGCCTATTTACAAATAGCGTATAAACAGAAAATAGGCAGAGATACTAATTTAATTGTAGGAAATTATGCCAATCATTATCAGTACTTCCAATGATAGCACAGCAAAATGTATTCCTCAAACATCTCTTTTTTGACTTATAAAAACTGATTTCACCAAACCACATACACCAAAACATCTATTAAGTATATTTTACAGCTGGGTGCAATGGCACAAGCCTGTAATCCCAGTAGCTCGGGAGGCTGAGGCAGGAGGAACATGAATTCAAAGCCAGTCTCAGCAACTTAGCGAGGCCCTAAGCAACCTAGTGAGACCCAGTCTCTAAATAAAATATAAAAAGGTTGGGATATGGCTCAGTGGTTAAGTGCTCCTGGGTTCAATTCCTGGAACCAAAAAAATGAAAAAATTTTAAAAAAAGAATATATTTTCCATGTATTCACAAAGTGTCTCAGGAGAGATGCACAAAAAAACTGGTATCATTAGCCAACCCAGGGTGGCTCAGATTGAGGCAGAAAAAAGACTGTCACCAGCTACCTCTTCAATCTGTAGTTGGCTGAATCCATGGTTATAGGACCCACAGATACAAAGGGCCAACTGTATTTGTTAAATTGATGAATGGCCCAAACTACTTTTTCAACCTTATTTCCCATCTATTCTGCCTTAAAGAATGCATGCTCCAGCTACACAGACTGAAGTTCTTGCTATCCCAAAGCACCTCTACAGCCCAGTCTGCACCTTCTTCCCTATCTGCAAAACACACACACACACACACACACACACCTCACTGCAAGTTCTCTGTGCACTCCCAGTACATCATGCTCTTCCTGCCCTGCATCACAAAGCACCTGCTGCCCAGGTCCCTTAGCCAACAACACAGAAGGGTCCATCTAAGAACGCATATCTAAGAACATGTATCTTCCTGGAAACATACCACAATCTCTGGACAGTACACCAAAAAATGAAGGGGGAAAAACTTTGTCTATTGGTTGTATTTTTTTTCCCCACTTAAGATGAAAACAGCTTTGAGTCTCATAGAAAAAGAACTACAATCATCCCTCCCTAAATGTAGGGAACTGGTTCCAGGACCTCCTCAAATACCAAAGTCTGAGAATGTTCAAATTCCTTATACAAAATGGCACACTATATGCATATAATCTACACACATTCTCCAGCATACTTTAAATCTTCTCCAGATTAAGTACCTGAATGCATACATTAGTCTTCCACCTCATCAAGACCCAATTCTCAGAAGTTTCTCTTGTCTTCTTCTTGCCCGATCTCTTACAGATTAACTGCACACTAAAGTCAATTAGAAATGCATAAAGTCCTCCCTCCCCAAACACTCCCTAATCCCAAGTTACAGGTCACACCTGGGAAGGGCAAATGTCCACAAATGCAACAACAAAACCAGACAAATGCCACTTTAATCAAAAACACAGAAAGTTTGATCACTGATTCCTTCTTTGGATCTACTGTACTGCAACTCCCACCGACATAGTGAATAAAAAGTACACAGCCTACCTTCCAGAAGAGGCTACTTTTGAAACACTGAACAACAGAGGTACCCACCTGTCTGGTACCCATATATCTTCCCTTGAAAAATCATAAAAAAAGATTCTCCCTAAGGAGAATCTCCCTAAGGGGTAATAGGATCATTGGAAGGCAAGAACCAACTATCTTTCAAAATGCTGATTATTGCTGATAAAGTTCTTTCCTTCTCCCTCACACTTGATTCCTTGACTCTATTAGGTGGCAGCTAACAGGACCTTGTTTAGTTATATTCATTCACACACACACACACACACACACACACACACACAGCTCTTCACCAGGCTCCAGCCACATTATTCTTGCTATTCCTGAAACAGGCCAGACTTGCTCATGCCTTGGGGTATTTGCACTAACTGTGCCCTCTACCTGGAATGCTTCAGCATTCCTCTGAAATTCTCTCCCTGATTAAATATTTCCAAATGTCCCTTCCTAACCATTCTAGCTAAAATTAAAAAACACTCCCTCTTCCTTACTTCTCATCACTTTCTGATTTATTTTTATCCATAATAATTACAACAAACAACTAACAGACTTATTTACTTTTTTAGAAGCAGTAGAAGAAAATACGTTTTATTCACAGTTATAGTTCCAGGATTGAGAATAGCATCTGGCAAAGAGAAGGCACATAATATTTGTAGAATACAAAATCCAGCAAACATACCTATTTTATTAATGAAAAACAGAGCAATGCAAATTTTGTTAACAGCTTTGATACATCAAAGAAGTTTTTCTAATCCATAGTAGTTTCTAGGTTTTTTTAAATTTGAATTCTGAGAACCGAATTCTGTTAATCAGCCAAGTTCCAAAGAGATTCTAAAAGTGGTTCAAAATCAGGTCTCTTGGTGGTAGAGTATTTTCCTAGCATGCTCAATGTTCTGGGTTCAATCCTCAGGACTGGGGGATAGGGGTGGGGAGGGGATCAGGTCTCTTCCCCACCCCCAGATACTTTTGCAATTACTTTAAAACGACAAACCAATAATATAAACAAATGTTTTTCAGGCAAGTGCAGTGGCTCAGATCTACAATCCCAGTTACTCAGGAGG
This sequence comes from Marmota marmota marmota, assembly GCF_001458135.2. Taxonomy (NCBI): domain Eukaryota; kingdom Metazoa; phylum Chordata; class Mammalia; order Rodentia; family Sciuridae; genus Marmota; species Marmota marmota. The sequence continues at coordinate 24,946,931 of NW_025999900.1, read as the reverse complement.
CTCAGCCAGGAGAACTAAAAGTTCAAGATCAGTCCAGACATTTTAGTGAGACCCTGTTTCAAAATAAAAGTTTAAAAAGGAATGGGGACTGGGGGGCTGGGGTTGTGACTCAGCGGTAGAGCACTCACTCGTCTAGCATGTGCAAGGCACTGGGTTCGATCCTCAGTACCACATAAAAATAAATAAATAAAATAAAAGTATTGTGTCCAACTACAACTAAAAATAAGATTAAAAAAAAAAAAAGAATGGGGACTGTAGCTCAGTGGTAGAGCACTTATCTAGTATATGGTTTAGATATGTGTCCCCAAAAAGTTCATGTGTGAGACAATATAAGGTTTAGAGTTCATATGATTGGGTTATGAGAGCCTTAACATAATCAGTGAATTAATCCCCAGATAGGAATCAACTGAGTGGTAATAGAAGGCGAGGGTGTGGCTGGAGGAGGTGGGTCCCTGGGGGTGAACCTTTAGGGTTTATACTTTGTGATGGTAAAGAGAGCTCTCTCTGCTTCTTGGTGGCCATGTCCAGACTTGCGGTTTCCACCACACCCTTCTGCTATAATGTTCTGCCTACCTCAAGCCCAAAGATATAGAGCTAGCTATCTATGAAATCAGACCTCTGAAACTGTGACCCCCAAAATAAACATTTCCTCTTCTAATTTTTCTTGTCAAGTCTTTTTAGTCACAGCATCAAAAAAGCTAACTAATAAAATACCTAGCATGCATGAGGCCCTGGGTTCAATTCCTAGCACAAAATAAATAACAAATGATTTTCAAGCAAATACTCAACATTGTGATTTTTTTTTAATCTTTTGAAGAAACAAGGACTGTCTTTCTAGTTCTCAACAATAAACCAAAAAGAAGCTGACCATGTTTTGCTTAAAATAAATAGAAATACAAAATGTCACAGAAGGGAAGGGGCTGTAGCTCAGTGGTGCACTTGCATTGCATAAACAAGCCCTGAGTTTAATCACCAGCACCACAAAAAGAAAGAAAAGAAAAAACAAGCCATGAAAACAAACAGTAGCAGAGAAATGACAAATAGAACCCAGTAATAAATTACAGATTAATGTGACTTTATTTCTTAACAAGGTTAAAATAACATACTTAAGATTGAAATTATATTGACAAGCTATTTTTAATTTGTCCACCTCTCTCTCAACAGGCATGGTTACAATGTTATTCCTTCCATGAGGCTCTACATGGGGGTATGTGGAGGAGGCTTCTATTCTTACCAGTTAGAAAAAGTTGTCTTTGTTACAAAACCTGGTCTTTTCCCTTCCTGTCTTTGGCTGCCAGGAAGGAAGGGAGGCTTGAAACATTTAAAAGTTTCAAAGTTAAAAATTTTCCCTCCTGAAAGATCAGTAGCTCTGGAACTGTGGCAGGACTCCTACACTAGTCACTGCTATATGTAAAAGTGGCTGTGTGTTTGTTTGATTGAAGCCAGGAAAGCTTTACCACCAAGCCAAGTTCCCAGATCTTTTCTTTCTTTATTTCTTTTTCTTTTTTTAATTTTGAAACAAGGTCTAGCTAAGTTGCCTCAGCCAAACTTGAACTTGCCTCAACCTCCCTATTAGAGGCACTGGGATTTTTTTTATTGGTATCTTCTGTCTTAATGCAGGAGTCATGGCCCGCTTCTTCATAAAATAAAAAACTATTGCACATTAAAAAGTTAAAATATTTTTGACAAGCCAAAAGTTTATTAACTTTTCATTTTAAACGTAGTATCAAAAGACAGGAAATAAAAATTTAGGATACAGTCCCTATCATGGAAGGATTTTTAAAATTCACTTACAAATCTTATTGTTTTAAGAACTACTTACAGTGTGTCTGACTTGACACAATTGATACATTTCTGAAAACATATTTTTAGGGCTGGGGGTGCAACACAATAGTAGAGGGCTTGCCTAATATATGTGAGGTCCTGGATTTGAGCCTCAGCTACACAATAAATAAATATTACATTTTGAAGTTGTTGTTTTTTTCTCTTTTTTTAACATTTAAACTTTTTTAAAATATTTTTTTAGTTGTAGTTGGACAGAATACCTTTATTTTATTTATTTATTTTTATGTAGTGCTGAGGATCGAACCCAGCACCTCAATGTGCTTGGTGAGCGCTCTACCGCTGAGCTACAACCCCAGCCCCTAAACTTCTTTTTTATCACAATTTTATAAATAAATTCAAACACATTTGATTGGGGTTGACTTTCAAATTATAACAGCTTTTAACTAACTTCTAACTCTTTGATTTAGGAAAAAACAGAGATATAAATAATTTCTAAACATCCAAGCAGATATTCTATGATGCCTCTAGAAAGTATGCAGAAATAATTGTAGTAGACTATCAGTTTTACCTAAAATAGCAACTTCAAATTATTAAAGGAGTTATAGAGTTAAAATGTAAACAAATACATTTAACTTCTTTAAGAAATTAGTTTCCATTGTCCAGGACTTCTAACTCACACACCAACCTTCTGAGAGATAGAAGCAAATTTCTCCTACATTAAATTTTAGGTTCACAGTAGTCATGATCATGTTCCATATAATTTTTTGTTTTGTTTTTGGTGCTGGGAATTAAACCCAAGGCCTCACACATGCTAAGCATAGACTCTGTTACTGATCTACACCCCAGTCCCCAAAATAATTTTTTTTAAAGTTATAGAAAGTATGCCTTTTTCCAAAACCATGTAAGTGGCCCCAAAATAGTTCTTACTAATTATTAGTAAACTTATGAAATTCAAACCACTTCACAGTTAAGTCTTCGGATAAGTGGGGAAACAATCCAGCTTTCTCATTCTGTTCCTTCCTCTGAGCTAGAATGAGGATTCAATCTCAAATTGCTGTTCCAAGCTACAAAACAATGAAATACCCCACTAAAATAACTCTAGAAGTTGACATGGAATACAATAAATACAACAGCTGACAGTAATTTAAGATTGGCTTATATCAAAGGACTGCATTTCTACACTGTTAACTTCAATAATATTATCTTTGAAATAAATGTTTTGAACCTTAGCTTTAAAATCCTAACATTTTACAGTACTAGATGCCAGCTGACTACAGTTCTACTTTTTTAAAAAATTAATCATTTGACCCCATAAATCAATGAGAAGTCAAAAACATCAAAGGCAAAAATCTACAGAAGCACTACATGTCCCTTCATAATTTATTTCTGCATCTCCAAAACAGCACAGGTAAGTAATAGGGACACTATTACTACTGGAACATAATCAGAAAAAAACAACACCATTGATACTGTAGCATTTATCTGTATGCCAACAAAAGATTTTACATATTAAAATCTATACGAGACTCTATAACTTGGTTCTACATTCTACCTCGAATTTAAAGAATTTTGATTTAATCCCAACATGGCTTAAATTTTAAACTGTAAGATAATTTTAAGTGAGTCAAGATACCTGCTTCTACTGAGATATTTCAATTAAATGTGCATTTGAGGGGCTGGGGTTGTGGCTCAGTGGTAGAGCACTTGCCTAGCATGTGTGAGGCCCTGGGTTCGATTCTCAGCACCACATATAAATAATAAGAATGAATAAAAATAAAAAAAAAAAAAGGTCCATCAACATCTAAAAAAATATTTAAAAAAATAAAATAAAATAAAATAAATGTGCATTTGAATAAACATACACTTTACAAGCATGATCTCATAGGCCCTGACCTACAGATAGAGATCAAACCTAGAGATCAAACCTAAAGATAGAGATCAAACTGCAGCTAGAAATAAATGGTGCTAGAAATCAGAGCAGATTTTATATTCAAAGTCTAAACTCAAAATATGCATCCTGTTTATGAAGTTCCAGGTTTAGAAAGAAATGTCAACAGTAATAAATAAACAAACCGTCCTGAAAGCAGCTAAAATTCTGCAAAAGTGCTGAAACAAAAGACAAATTTGACTACAATGGTATACTATTTCAATATCAAAACATTTTATAGGACTTGGAATTAAATTGCCTCAGCTAATCATTGGAATGAAAGAATGCATTTTGAAAGCTGTTCTGAAGTAAGCTACTCCAACTAAAACACAACGGAAAGGAAAGAGCCTGAATGAAATAAATACGTAACGTAAAATATTTAATTCATACTAGCCCCTGAGTTGGGAAAAAAAAAATCAGATCTCATTATTAGTATTTACTTTGCAAGAATAATATCACCAAGGGCTGTCAGCATTTACAACTGGAGACAAAAACAGCACAGACTTCAGAGAACCTACCTTCACAACCTTGAGTTACTCACTGGGGTTGTGAAAATTAGATGAGGTAAGACACCTAAAGTGCTTAGCACAGTTGCTTCACTTAATAGTCCTTAATAAGAATTTATTTCCTATCCACCAAAACAGTTTCAAACTACAAAATCCTTTTCTAAACAAATTCCTTTTCGGGCACGACTTCTACCTAAGGTGCAGAGAAGTAATGAATACAACACTTTTAAAACTGCCATCTTGAAGACCATAAAGGTACAATAACTTAAAAACTCTTTCCAAAAATTGTATTGGAGTGCCAAAGGCACAAATTCACAACCTGGTTAAAAAGGTGGTAAACTAATTAGAATTGTTAATGGGACCAAAGCCAGCTAAATCAGGGACAGTTAAAGGTCAAATGCGTCCAAGCCGGGCGCGACCAGCTTCACTTACGCGGTTTCTGCCTCCCACAAGAACTGGGGACTGAATCAAGGCAGGCGCGGCCGAAGTAGAGGCGAGGACAGACCGGGTTAGACATCGCCCTCGGGGATTTCCTCCAGAAATAAAGACGATTCTACCTAGAGTCCAATGACTTCATGGGAGACCCCAGATCTCAAGAGTTCTTGCCTTTCCTTAACCGCGCGAGCACCGTCCCCGACCTCCAAGCCACCACCACCCCGAGCCCGCGGCGAGGAAACGAGTCCCCAGCGGATCCAGCCTCTCCGCCCCCAACTCCAAGCCCTGGGCCCGGGAGGATGAGGCCCGCGCCCCACCCCGGCTCCCGCTCCAGCGGCCCCGGCAGGATACTGAACACAGTCCGCTCCCAGGGCTCCAGCATGTAAAGCGCCGTGACTAGCAGGTACTGGTAGTAGAACCAGGACATCTGCTTCCAGGCCCGTGCCAGCGCCATCCCCGCCATGTGCCTCCTGCGATGCAACCACACGTCAGTCTGCCCCGCCGGCTGCTTGCCAGCGTCCTAAAACCCAGGCCTCCAGGCCCGCCCGCTCGCCATCCGGAGCCCATTGGCCTGTCCCGCCCTGCGCGTCACCCATGGCACGCCCAGCCCTGCGCGCGCCCGAGCAGTCGCTGCGAGCCCCGCCCGGCTGGCGCCCATTGGCCAGGTTGCTACCTTCGCTCCCTCACCCACCAGTCTCCCCCCAGACCGCGCCCCCGCGAGCCGAAGAACGGTCTACGCGACCGCACCCGGTACACGCAACGCGCAGCGCTACGCCCCGCGTCCCGCCCCTCCTAGGCCTGGGCCTGCCATGGCCTTGAATCCGGCTGCGGGAGCTAGCGGAGGCCAGCCCTCTGGTGGTCGGTCCCTATAGACTCTCCCAGAAGCGCTTATGAGAGAAAAGAATTTGTGGAATACTTGTTATACCTCAGACATCTTTCTGGACAGCAGGATTACAGGGCTGAATGGGAATGCATTCAGTTCCTTACCTTGTGCAATTTACAATCTAGTTCTAGCACAGAAATGCAAGCAAAGCAGTGATCTGTGCAAAGGAGGAGAATAAGGAGAATAAGAGATCAATGTCAAGGAGGTCTGGAAAGGCGTCTCTCTAGAAGTGATGCATAGATCACCTCCTCCTACTTCCTCCACCCATGCACGGGCATGAAGACACACTCACGTAGGCCAACATACCCATACACTGCTTAACCTAAAAACAACAGTTCGTCATAAAAATTTTTCTGACCACCTCTTTAGCGGCTATTGGGACGGACAGTGTATGTAGGTCAAGATCAAGAAAAGCACGCTGATCTAGTGGGTTCTGCAATTAATAGGCAGTTTGAGATCAGTACGTGTGTGGTTATATCTCCTAGAGATACACTCTTAAATGTCCTGATTTTCTTACTGGCAAATAGACTGGGAACGTTCCATTCTCCATCAGAAATGCCATGCACTGTTAGCATGCAGACTGACACAATAAATGGACTGCTGTTTAAACGTTGAGAGTTTCTAGGTTCAATAGTCAACTGCTTAAACTTTAAAACTTTCATGATTGATAACTCTTTATTCACTTAGAAATATCAGGTGCTGTTTATGAACTAAATGTTAGGAATAACAAGGCAGATAGACTGAGATCTGCCTTCATTAAGTACCTACCCAGTCTACTAGGGAAGAGAGACAAATTAACCAGCTACAGTAAAGGGTATTTTTGTTGTCTGAATAGCCTAGAGAACATCAGATTGGGATTGTAAAAGATTTCTGGGAAATAGTGTTTGAACTGAGCATTGAAGGTAAGTAGAAGAATGAATGAGGTGGGAGAGAAAAGGGTGCCATATTCCAAGTTCAGGTATGTGGCACACCTGTATGAAAGCCTAATTTTTGTTGTCCAGGGCTGAGGCAACCACTGATTGCAGTCCAGTAAGAAAGCCAGGACTTTCACTCAAGTTTCTCGGTTTGTCTTTCAAATACATGTTAATAAGAAGTAATCTGTGCCTGAGCAAAGTTCAGCCCTGAGTGATTGAGTGATGCAGATTTTGGAAGCAACCTAAGTCTATGCAGACCACCCAACCTCCAGCCTTCTTCCCAGAGAGGAAAAGGGCATAGGAAAGCATATTAGCCCGATGCTCTGGCCTCTGAAAAGTGGAGCCTTAGGTAAAAGCTAGTGGCACAATTAGTTCTGGGTTTGTGTGTAGAAAAAAAACAGAATGCAAACTATCATACCCTTAAAAGAAACACACACCTACAGAGCTACATAGCTGTATTCATAAATTAAGTCAGTGCCTAACTCACATCTAATAAATATAACTTAATTCAAGCAGCATTTATTAAGTACCTGGTTGCTATATATTTTTGCATTTGGGTGAATCAAATAGTTCTTATTTGGGTAAAACAAACACTAGTATTTACCAATTTTTGTATGTTTTTTATACCAGAAGAAACAATTGTTAAATATCTAGCACTTTGTTCCACAACAGTTTCAGAGCTTCTCAAACCCTCCTGTTCTGCCTCTCTTCTCCTGGACCAATACTCGGAGATCCTCCAAAGAGTCTTCATGAGCCTTCCCTCATTCACAAGTATCAGGATCCTATACTTAGCATCTTGCATTTCCTTCTAGCCTCTGGAGTTATCTCTAATCTATAAGGCAGTTACTCCCTCCCTTAGACAGTAGATATCACCTTCTGTTACAAGTCCTAAAAAGTCTCCCCTCCCTCCACCTCCACTTTCTACACTCTCCAAACACTCTCAGCCAATCTTCTGTCCCCATTCAACTTCCTCCTGCACTCCCTTCCCCACCCCATTTGCTGACTCAAATCCTTTTGGGAATTAGAAAAAAAATTACCAAGCTATCGTCCTCTTGCTGTTAAGTACTTAACAGCTGTGGTGATACCTATAGCCACTCCTCTTTCCAGGTATCTTGACACAGTCCCAGTCACCCCTCCAAAATATACAAACTCTGAGTGCTCTCTCAACCCTGCACTGAAACCATTTACTCAAATTTACCAAAATGTCCTTCAAGCCAAATTCAATAAAGTTGTTTTTGTTGTTGTTTTTGTGGTGCTGGGAACCAAATCCTGAGCCTTACACATGCTAGGAAAGTGTTCTACCCATGAGCCATACCCCCAGCCTCCCATGAAGTTTTAGTCATTGCTCTTAGCTGTGCATGGTGGGACACACCTGTAGTCCCAGCTACTTCGGAGGCTGAGGCAAGAGGATGACTTTTTTTAAGTTTTCGGCGGACACAACATCTTTGTTTGTATGTGGTGCTGAGGATTGAACCCAGGCCGCAGGCATGCCAGGCGAGCGCGCTACCACTTGAGCTGCATCCCCAGCCCCGCAAGAGGATGACTTGAGCCCAGGAGTTCAAGGTCATTCTGGGCAACACAGTGAGACCCTGTCTCAAAAAGGTCTTTTATTTTATTTAAAAAAAAAAATTGTTCTTGTTACTCAACCTGTTTATAGCATTTGACACCAAGAGTTTTCATCTTCTAAAAATTCTCTCAGTCTTGATTTTTGCCACACTGTACTATCCAACTTTCTCCTCCTTTGATTCCTTTGATAAAGCCTATTTTCTTCCCCATTCCTAAAGATCTGTTGGCTCCTCTGTCTCTCCCATTCATGCCTGCTTCTCGGTTTGTTCTTTCTTCCCTTTGGATCCCAAACACATCACTTCAGGCATTTATTCTGACTACTACAGAAAATATTTATATATAGATGTGTGTGTGTGTGTGTATATATATCTTTAAAGGTGAGCCTATACCATATATATATCATAATGTGGTGTAGGCTCACTTTAAAGATGAATGTGAAAACCACACACATACACTGATGATAAAGGTATCTTTAAACACATTACAATTGCCTAGTCCTTTCCAGTTAACAAAGTGTTTTCATCATCTCATTTCCTCATAAAGAGCAAGTAAAACCTCGATTTAATAATTATGGACACTGGAGTTGAAATAATCAAGACCATCTGTGCATGATGGCACACAATTATAATTCCAGAGGCACAGGAGGCTGAGACAGGAGGATCACAGGTTCAAAGCTAGCCTCAGCAACTTAGCGAGGCTGTAAGCAACCTATTGGGACCCTGTCTTAAAATTAAAAATAAAAAGGGGGTGGGGATATGGCTCAGTGGTTAAGCGCTCCTGGGTTCAATCCCTGATACGAAGGAAAGAAGAAAGAAAAGAAGGATTGATTAAGACCAAACTAATCTTGCACCCAAAATCAATTTTATTTCCACTTTTCTCATTTCTCTTAGTGGTACAAAATATCTCAAGTTTCCAGACAGAAATCTTATACCAGTTTTAATTCCTTCTCTCCCCCTGCCACCTTCCCTCTTATTTTTGTTTCTAACTGACCAAGTCATTCTTTCAAGTGTCTCAGGTTTGCCTTGTTAGGATCTGCCATTTTATACTACCCACACAACCTCATTCTTACCTAGTTAACAAGCTGGCTATTGTTACCCAAACTTGGCTTACCCGCTACCACTGGCTATTCCTGTTTGTTAACCATAGATCTCTTTGTACTTTTAGTTAAAAAAATAAAAATAAAAACTCTCATACTACACTTCTAGTTTATAAGAAAAGAATAACACGTTTTGTCTCCTGAAAGCTTTCACTTAATTTTTTTTATTATTTTTTAGTTGTAGTTGGACATAATACCTTTATTTTATTTATTTATTTTTATGTGGTGCTGAGGATCAAACCCAGGGTCTTGAACATAAAAGGTAAGCGCTCTACCTCTGAGCCACAACCCCAGCCCTCACTTAAATTCTTTTCCACTCAAATGACCCGATTATTACACCAACCCATTCACTTACTACTCATTACCCTGTGCCCCAAATATGGCGGCTGTGCCAGTGCCAAGTCACAGAAAGAACAATGTGACATGACCTCTGTCCTCAGAGTCTGTGTGATCTGAAAAGAAATGTGCCTACATGTCTCACAGAAAGGCATAATTAAGTTTAAAATTACATCAAGTGCCAACCTTTGCCAGGTGCTGTAGGAGTGGTAGTGTAGGTCACACAGAGTCAGCCCTTGATGTTAGGGTGGAAAAAATATGAGATTCCTCTCGCCTACTCGGTTTTCATGAAATTCCTAGACTGGCAGTCAGAATATCCTCTGGGTTCTAGGCCTGAGCCCCTTTAGGGGATGGGCAGGGTACTGACAACAGAGCTGTTCTAGGGGTAATGAAGGGAATGTATAAGGTAAAGAAGGTGACACACAGGGGAACTCTGGGGCTAGAGACAAGACTAGAGGGGTAAGAGTTGAGTAAAAAGAATGCTAATCCTATAGTTTGGTATAGGAAGAAAAGGATCAAGCAAGGCTAGTAAACATAACTATAAACTAAAAAAAAATCCTCAAAATACATTATGCAGTGTCTCAAAACACAGTAAATGCTTGATGAAACTTGTTGAACTTTTTATTAGAGAAAATACTGACAGGCACATAAAAATGAGAATAAGCACTCATAATAGAACTGCTATCAAAATTTTTATACATATTTTAATCAAATAGACTCCCACTGTGGAATAAGAACAGAGTTCAGTAAATGCACGGGCCTCAAAATGGGACAGAATCAAAACTGAAGTTTCCCTCACAGTGTTATGTGTAAAGGTAAATCCACTGAATACAGCTAACATGACAAGTCGTTTAATTCAAGGTAAAGGTGCTACAAGAAAGTTTATTAACCACTACATTCATTCATACTACATTTAGTAAATCATTATCAAATCTCTGCCATATAGTAGACCCTGAGATCTGATTTCTTATACAGACAGTCCCAATTTATGATGCTTCAATTTAGGATTATTTTACTTTACAATGATATTCAGTAGATAACCATACTTCAAATTTTGAATTTTGATCTTTTCCCTAGCTAACAATAGGCCATCCTGTGCTACTTTCTCACAAGGCTGGACAGTGACAGCAAGCTGTATGTCCCATTCAGTCATATGATCAAGAGGGTAAACAACCAGTGTGCTATAGTAGACTTTGTTGCCAGCAATTTGGGTCTTTTTTTAAATATTTTTTTAGTTGTAGTTAGACACAATACCTTTATTTTATTTATTTATTTTTATGTGGTGCTGAAGATCAAACCCAGAGCCTCAGATGTGCTAGGTGAGCACTCGGGTAAAATAAAACAAAATGATTCTAAAAGTTATATCAAATAGGTTTTGGATTGCAATTTTTGATCTGGACATAATTTAATCCAATTAAGATTCTGAAAGCACTTATCCCAAATTTAAGGTAGAGGTGGTTTCCAACTATTTGTTTAAATTGCACATATGCTCATTAAAGCAAATTAGTGTTTTCTGTTACTGATGATAAAAGGCTGAGCTTCCTACTACTAAATTTCAATCCCATCTAGATTGTTTATCACACAGGCCTCGGACTCAGGAGCAGCTGCCCAATATCATTATATCATATTATATATTAATCTCATTATAATTTAATAAGATATATGTACAACAAAAGATGGATTAGGGCTGGGGTTGCAGCTTAGTGGTTCAGAGCTTGCCTAGCATGTGTGAGGCACTGGGTTCAATCCTTAGTACCACATAAAAATAAATAAATAAAACAAAGTTATTATGTTCATCTACAACTAAAAAATATATTTTTAAAAAACTGGATTATCTGACACCACTCTAATTCATCCTAATTTTATAAATTATGTATACAACAAAGGCCAGATTATCTGTTATTGTCCTAACAAGTTCTCGGAATCAGTATCATTGATAACATCCCAAAATAACTCTTTGTGCTAACTGACTACCAATATTTAAATTCAACCAGTGTCAATATATTTTGAAGATGTCTGAGTTGTCTCAAAGTCTTTAGATAAGCCAAGCAAGCCAAGAAAAAATAAATAAAGCTTTCTCTAAACCTTTAACAACAAAAGTGATCTACCTCTTGGCAATAATAGCATCAGCTCTGTGCCAACAATATGGATCAACACATGATTTTTTTTCCCCTCACATTTTGGGTAATGCCTTATCTCTGCTCCCTAAGCCCCTTCCTAACTATCCAAGCATTCCTTTATCTATGCCTAGCCTGTTCTTGGTGCCTATTTTCTCTGTTCCTCCAGGCCTTCTAGGGGTAGTAATCCTAGCCCTGAGCCTCAGCCCATCCTGTTTGTATTTCAGACCTCCCTGACCCACACCTATTTCTGGTGCCAGGTGCCAGAAAGGAGATTCTGCCCCTGGTCTGCGCACTGTCTTCTAGCCTCCTGATGGTAGGTTCTATGTTTCAACCTTCTTAGGAGGATGGAACACCATTTACCACTCTTTCTAATTTTCTACAACTCAAAAAATAAATATATGCTGTGACTGCAGGTATGTAAATGATGACAATTCAAAGATAGGCATGTGGGGCCTCCTCATAAGAATGCACAGTCCAGCAGGGCACAGTGCTGCATGCCTATAATCCCAGCACTCAGGAGGCTGAGACAGGAGGATCGTGAGTTCAAAGCCAGCCTCAGCAATGCAGTGGTGAGGTACTAAACAACTCAGTGAGACCTTGTCTCTGAATAAAATACAAAACAGGGCTGGAGATGTGGCTCAGTGGCTGAGTGCCCCTGAGTTCAATCCCCGGTGCCAAAAACAAAAAGGTCCAATGGGAAAAACAGTTTAGAAGAGGTGGTGAGTTTTGCTGCCTGAGAGATGAAGGTGCCAGGACAGCCTGGTAGAAAAAGTGACATTTGACCCGAATCTTGAAAGGTATATGTCTTCTCAACTGAAAGTTGGAAATAGAAAGCAAGGGATCATGTGGAGACATTCCAGAGAAAACTGCATGAGCCAGAGGCATCAAAGACACAGAGGCCCAACCTCTTTAGATTGGTAAGCACAGTGGCTCAGTTGAAGATTGAGTTTTCACTAGATTTTTTTCCAATTATGAAATATTTTCCTAGTTCCAAATGAAAGAAGAAAACATTTTGAATAAGACAGAACTTAGGCATGCTGTCTTGCAAATTCATACTGGGAACGAAATTTATCCTTTGAAAGTAGGTCCTTTTTTGTAAATATCCCAAAGTCAATTAAAGAGTAATCTCATGATGCATGTAGCTTACCAAACTGTTTCATGCTGTATGGAATCAGTAAAAAAGATGAAGCAATGAAGCCAACCACTTTACCCCATAAAACAACTTTAAAGACCATTTTAAAAGTTAATTAGTCTGGCGTGGTGGCACACGCCTGAAATCCCAGTGCCTGGGAGGCAGAGACAGGAGGATTGCAAGTTCAAAGCCAGCCTCAGCAATGGCAAGGCACTAAGCAACTCAGTGAGACCCTGTCTCTAAATAAAATAAAAAATAGGGCTGGGTATGTGGCTCAGTGGCCAAGTGCCCCTTAGTTCAATCCTCCCAGCCCCCCCAAAAGTCAATCATCCCTGGGCATTGTTACAAATGCCTGTAATCCTAGTGGCTCAGAAGGCTGAGGCAGAAGGATCACAAGTAAACTTAGCAAGGCCCTAAGCAACTTAGTGAGACCCTGTCTCAAAATAAAAACTAAAAAGGACTGGGATGTGGCCCAGAGGTTAAGCACCTCTGGGTTCAATCCCTAGTATAGAAGGTAAAAAGAGAGAGAAAGTTAATCACCAAGCCAGAAATGTAGGAATTATCTTAGATTCTCCCCTAAACCCCTACCCTCACCTTACGTTACTGACCAAGATGTATAATCATTTCCCTAACAATTGAGTGACACCATTGTCCTTGCCACCTTCCTCCTTTCTTTCCCGGTCCATATCAGAGGTTGATCATGGGTTCTTGCTTGTACAAACCACAGGTGCAGGTGATTAAACACATACTTTGATTGGGTTGAGAGTGAGAGAAACTAGATTATGATTTTCTATCTTGATGGAAAATATTCAATGATCATGCTCTTGCAGACCATGTTGGACTATAGGCTCCTGCTAGGGTTTGGATCTGGAATACCTCCCCACACACACTCAAAAAAAAAAAAAAAAAAAAGGCCCACATGTTAAAGACTTGGTCCCTATCCTGTGGCACTATGGAGAGGTGGTGGAGAATTTAGTAGGCAGGGTCTAGTGAGAGGAAGTTAAGTCATTCAGGGTGTGCCTTTGGATGAGATATTTGGATCCTGACCTCTTCCTGTCTCTTTGCTTCCTGGCCTCCATGAGGTGGACAGCTTTCTTCATCACACATTTCCACCATGAGGTACTGCCTTGCCACAGGCTCAAAGTAATGGGGTCAATCAACCATAAACTGAAACTCCAGAATTATAAACCATAAACCTTTCTTTCTTTTAAGTTGATTATCTCAGGTATTTGATCAGTGAAACAGAAAACTAACATAGCTACATTATGCCATATATATATGCAGTGTGTTTGTCAGCTTTCCATTGTTGAAACAAAATACCTGACACTAACAACTTAAAAAGATGAAAGGTTTATTTTTGCTTACAATTTCAATTCATGTTTGGACCAGGTGCTTTGGTGTCTATGATAAGGGAGACAATGGCAACAGGAATTTCTGGCAGAGGAGGTTGTTCACCTCATGTTGGCCAGGAAGCAAAGAATGAGTTCACTTTGATGACAATCTCCCTTAAGCTATAGATCTGTAAATGGATTACTCTATTCGTGAGTTCAGAGCCCTCATTATTCAATCACTTCCCAAAGGTCCCACCTCTAAGTATTGTTGCATTGGGACTAAGTCTTCAACATGTGAGATTTGGGGGGACATTTAAGACCCAAACCATGACACATACTGTCACATAGTTTAATCACATTTCTGAACACTATAAAAGTTATTCGACTCCCTCTAGAAATTGAGGGGGAGGGGCTAGTCAATCTCAGGCATCTACCCATGTTGAACAGATAAGCTGCTTTAGCCTCTTCCCTTATCTTCCTATCTTGTCCCCTAACCCATTCTTCCTCATTGTTATTGAAGAGACTCCTCCAAGAATCTTACCACAATTTGTCAGGACACATCTCATCAGGACAGGACAGGTTCTTCATGATTATACTCTGGCCTCTCTTCCCCACATACACTGAAATATTACTACTCTTTGTGAAATGTACTTTCCCATTCCCCTGTGCCTAAATAGAAGAACTATTATTCCTTCTGCTGCTCCTCCTGATGAATCCCAGCTCATCTTTCAAGAATTGCCCCACTGTTTCTTCTTCATGCTTCCTTCAATTCCCCCAAAAAGGACACAAGTCCTAGCATACCCCTCCCTACAGCACCTACTTCCTGTGTTTGTCACTGTCTGGTTGGAGGCTGAGCCTACCATTCAGCAAGTTCCTGGAAGACAAGCTTACACCTTTCCTTTCTATGTTCCCAGCATTGCCTGAAATAAAATATATCCTTAATAAATAGTTGTTAGATGAATAAATAATGAAGAGTTCCAAGAATGTTTTAGCAAGAATTGCATCAGAAAAATAAGCAGTTTCCCAAAAGTCACTGTTATCAAGAATAAAACCAATTTTTCTGATAGCACCTCCCATGTTCTGCTCACAGTAAACACTCAAGAAAAGTCAAGAAGCTGAAAACAGCCAAGCGTGGTAGTGTATGCCTGTATTCCCAGCAACTCAGGAGGTTGAGACAAGAGGAACACAAGTTCAAGACCAGCCTCAGCAACTTAGCGAGGTTCTAAACAACTTAGCAAGACCCTGTTTCAAAGTAAAAAATAAAAAGGGATGGGGATGTGGCTAAGTGATTAAGCACCACTGGGTTAAGTCTTCTATGTCAAAAAAGAAAAAGGCTGAAAACATAAACTATTTTGTTATGCATATTTTTAAAAATAGTATTATACTTACTTTGGGTATGATGAAGAAAACTCATGTTTTAAAAATAAAATTATTTCGGGCTGGGACTGTGGCTCAGCAGTAGAGCACTTGCCTAGCACGTGTGAGGCCCTGGGTTCGATCCTCGGCACCACATAAAAATAAATAAGTAAAGGTATTGTGTCCAATTACAACTAAAAGATAAATAAATATTTAATAAATAAATAAAATTATTTCAGAGACATCATCCCCTGATTTTAAAAAGATGTAAAATGAGTTAACTTAAATAAGAGTCATAAGTAATTAAGCCAGAAATTGTCACCTTCATCTTCGAGTTCTAACTTGGGATAAAGATAAAAATCAGAAAGTAGGAAAATTAAGAAGACTAGCAAGGAATTGGTGGGGGTAGGGGAGGGTTGTTGTTGTTATTTTGTTTCATTTTGTTTTGTGTTAGGAGGCATTAAATCTAGAGCTTTGCACATGTTAAGCAAGTACTCTACCACTGAACTACATCCCCAGCTCTTTTAAAAAATTTTTTAGACAGGCCCTTGCTAAATTGCACAGGTTGACCTCAAATTTGTAATCTATCTACTTTGGCCTCACGAGTTGCTGGGATTACAGGTTTTTCTCACCTCACATAGCAAGGGAGTGGTTTTCTTTTAAGAAAGCAAGTGTCTGATTTGCCGTTATTCAACAAACTAAAATATTCATATCTGCCTACTAGGTAGGATTTTTCCTTTATCCTGTTCAGATCAGCTCAGCTCAGAGTTCATTTAATTAAATTTAGCAATGTGCTGGGCACACTGTACTAGGTAAGACTTGTTCTACCCCTGACAAGGTGTGGGAGAGAAGGGTCATTTGGGGGGCCATCAGGGCACAGGTAGGAGGCACCCAGCCCAGAAAAGAGCTCCACCCATTTTCCAGGGAGATCATTTTGTCACTTTATTTCATCAGCAGGCTGTCCTTGTCTTTCATGGTTATTACTTCCACAGAACATGCAATTTTCATAAATCAATGCTCCAAAACAACCCTTTTAAAAACAGAATTTAGGGGCTGAGGATATAGCTCAGTTGGTAGAGGATATAGCTCAGTTGGTAGAGTGCTTGCCTTGTATGCACAAGGCCTGGGTTCAATCCCTGGAACCAAAAAAAAAAAAAACAAACAGAATTCAGCTCTCTTACCAAGCTTAATCGAGTTTATATCCTGGTACTCTGCATTCAACCAGAGAATCTTCCCATCTCTTAAACATAGTTTCTTCATTCCCAATTCAGTACTTCTACACCTTTCACTCCCAGAAATCTTCTCCCTCAGGCAACTCAACTCACTCTTTTTTTTTTTTTTTTGAAACTGGGGATTGAACTCAGGGACACTCAACCACTGAGCCACATCCCCAGCCTTATTTTGTATTTTATTTAGAGACAGGGTCACTGAGTTGCTTAGCACTTTACTGTTGCTGGGGCCTGCTTTGAACTCTCAATCCTCCTGACTCAGCCTCCAGAGCCACTGGAATTACTCACTCAATTTTAAATCAGCAGTTCTCATCAGGAGTGATTCTGCACCCAGGGAATATTTGGCAATATCTAGAGGCATTCCCTCCCTGCCCCTGTACTGGGGATTGAACCCAGGGCTTTGTACTTGCCAGGCAAGTGTTCTAACACTGAGCTACATCCCGGCCCCTAAAGACATTTTTGATTGTCAGAACAGATGGTTGCTAGAAGCAACTCATGAGTAGAAACCAGGAATGCTGTTAAATACCGTATCATGCACAGGACAGCTCCACACAAAAAATTATCTGGCCCAAAAATGTCTGTAGTAACCAGATTGAGAAACACTGCTTTACACTGAGCTCATATTTATCTATTTGGATTAGAAAACATTCCCAAATTAACCATACCCAACTTGAGCATGCCTTTGCTTTCATTACGCAAGTGTACAGAGTACTCTAAATTAACTTGCATGTCATGGTCATATAGTCTGAGGATCAGAAAGGATTTTAAAAGTCTAATTACTGCTGGGCATGGTGATGCATGCCTATAATTCCAGTAGCTTGGGAGGCTGAGGCAGGAGGATAGAAAGTTCAAAGCCAACCTCAGTAACTTAGTGAGGCCCTAGGCAACATGGCCCTGTCTCAAAAATAAAAAATAAAAAGGGCTGGAGATGTGGCTCAGCATTTAAGTAACCCTAGGCTCAATCCCTGGTATATAAAAAAAAAAAGTCTAACCGCCTCTCTATCAGCACTGCTTCATAATAACTGTTACAAGTGAAAATGTTGTCTTTCCTCAACTAGGTTACAAATAATTCCATTAAATCCTTTTTATAATATTTCC
Organism: Marmota marmota marmota; assembly: GCF_001458135.2. Taxonomy (NCBI): domain Eukaryota; kingdom Metazoa; phylum Chordata; class Mammalia; order Rodentia; family Sciuridae; genus Marmota; species Marmota marmota. Next base: position 24,929,217 of record NW_025999900.1, on the reverse strand, counting down.
ATTATAATCCTCTTAAATGTATTCCACAAACATTTATTGAGTATCTACTGTGAACCAAGCATTTGGGGATACCATGAAAAATAGGCATTAACCCTGTTCTTGTGGCTCTTATGAGGGATGGATTTTTTTTTATTATTTGTGCAAAAATGACCCAAAGTGAATTCAACAGTCAATGCACAGGCATACTTTATTTGCATCTTCAACAACAAAAAGTATCCAACACTACAGAACTAAATAGGAATACTAGCTTCAATGGCAGCTGTTAAGCACTGAAGTCCTGTAAGTTACACCACAATGGGCAAGTATTGCCAAGTAAAATTCTAATTTAAAGCTGAAACAGGTTCAAGGCCATTCAAGTTCAAGCATAGTTATACAAGTCTTTTGGAGTCTTTCTATGTGTGTTTGCATTATGTGACCTTTCTTCCAACTTGAAGTCTTAAACTTCTGTTTTGGAAAATCCAAATGGAAAATTTGACAGAAGAAATCAATGCAAAGGTTACATTAAATAAGAGTAACACACAAAGCTACAATCAAGATGAAGCAAGAAAAGTCAAAACATTACAAATTGTAACACTAGGAGTTAGGAAATATATACAAATATTTTCAAGTAGATTACTTCTTATGTTGCTCTAACATGTCCTTTTCATAGTGCACTTTTAGAACTAATCATCACCTCTACACATGTATATTCCCCTAAAATAGCAGCACACACTATTGTACCTGCAAAGCCATCAGTCTCAAATAACTTAGTGAAGGAAAGGAAACAAAAAGAAAATAAGTAACATATTAAGGAGAAATTGTGGGAATTAGTAAATTTATGCAGGTCAGCTCTTTAAATCAGCCAGCCAGCTTGCTAACAAGGGATGGTTTCCATGAAGGAAGGTCCTGTAGAGTGACAATGTGGTCACCAGTCACCTCTGTCTTATCTGGGGCTGCGGAGGAAGTTGCTTGTTCTTCATCTTTGCTTTTGCCATGTTGTAATCCCCAGAATTAAAATATTTTTACCCTTTCTGCAATCATTTCCTTAAAAAAAGATCAGCCGCCAGGCTTTTGGCTCAGGTGAGAAAACCTTACTTTTAATTTTGCTTCTTCAGCTTTCTCTAGACTAGTCACTTTATCTTCCATTTCCTTCTGCTCCTCTGCTGAGGACGCCTGGGGATTTCCATGGACATAGCCCTCCCCGTGACTAGCCCCAATCCTCTGTCTCTGTAACCAACTTAAAAAAAAAAAAATCACATAATTTCTGTTTTGGATGCTCCAACAGGAAGGATATAGTTTACCTAATAACAAGGGTGCCTCAGATCTAATCTAGGACATCAGACAAGGCTTTCCTGAAACTGGGACATTAAGCACATATTAAGCATTCAGTCAATATTTATTGAATAAATAAAGGTAAAATCTGATCGAAGTAAAGTATGCAGTGGCAGGAGCCATATGGCCATAATGTGCTTGAGGCGCTTGTGATCCAAGTACACATCTGGATCCCAGACCAGGAGCCTGGAACCAAGACCAAGAAACTCCAGCTTCAACAAGTAAGTTAGGAAGGGGAAGAGGACCCAACAAGAGACAAGCAATGAGAGGCCAGAGACTTTAAGGCAGACAGCAGGAAAGAGGATATCAAGAAAGAAGCTTTTCAAGAAGCAAGGCCAGCTAGCTTGCCAGAGTAACTGAGGCCTCTTCTCTCACTGCCCACATTTCAGAGTTGGGGAGTGAGCAGCCTGGATAGATAAAGGCATTCCATATTGTGAATGAACTTGTACTTTTGCATTTTGACCCCCACCCCCACCCTATTGCTGGGGATCTAACCCAGGGCCTTATGCATGCTAGGCAAATATCCTACCACTGAGCTATATCCCCAAGTCTCTGCTTTTGCCTTTTTCTCAAAACACTTAATAAGTTTTATTGAAAATGATAAAATACAGAAATACCAGATTCTCATTTTCAAGTAAAAATGGCAGTATCTTCCAAAATTTTCCTAGTATTGCATCAAAAAAAAATAAAACCAAGTTCTATATCCAAAATAACAAAGGAATGCACTGGTAAATTTTTCTCATGGTTCTAAGCCCTACCTTAATTAGCTTTTTTTTTTTTTTTTTTTTTAATATTTTTTTTAATTTTTATTTTTTTATTAGCTACACATGACAGTACAATGATCTTGACAATTCATACATTTGAATCAAATGGGGTATAATTTCTCATTTTTCTGATTGTACAGGTTGCAGAATCACATTGGTCATACAGTCACCTATATACATTTTTTAAGTAGCATAAAATTTTTCTTCCTGGTAAATTTTTCTACTTCAAAGTTAGCCACATTGACGTAAGTCATCAATCAGATTTTTGTGGTTGTTTTAATTTATAACCTTCATATTTATCAGACTTTAAAAAGTAAACTCTATCTACTTTTAGATTCCTTTTAAGCTGTCACAGTATACCAATTCAGTGTGTCAATAAGAGTTTGGAGTTAATATCTCAGTGGCTTAATAAACAACAGATGCATCTAGCAACATACAATTTTATCTTGATTATCTATGCCAATTAGAGGTAAGAATAGCATGAATAAAATTAATGGAATCTAACACCCCAAGTTCAGCATGTTTTTCTAACCAAATATTTAATTTAAAAAATTACTAAATATCACAAATCTTATAGTAATCTTATTCTTGGTTTCCTTTCATCCCAGTTCATAAGGGGTGAAGATATCTGCACTCCTAGGTTTGTTACAGCACTACTCACTTTTGTCACATACAAAGAAATCAAAATGGTATCAGATTTCTGATAGCATCCTCAGATGATAGAATACAAGGAGCAATGCCTTTAAAATGCTTAATGATATGGCCAACAAAAGCAAAGATAGATAAATGGGATAATATCAAACTAAGAAGCTTCTTCCCAGCAAAGGAAACAATCAACAGAATGGGAGAAAAATAGCGGTAAACTATTTGTTCAAAAGGAGATTGATATCCAAAATATATAAGGAACTCAAAAGACTCTAGAGCAAAATCATCATCATCACCATCATCCAATTAAAATGGGCAAATGATTTGAATACACATTTCCTAAAAGAAGATATACAAATATTTAACAAATATATTAAAAATGCTCAATATCACTAATTATCAGGAAAATACAAATCAAACCCACATTGAGATATCATCTCACTCTAGTTAGAATAGCTATAATCAGTAAGCCAAAGCAAAAGATAAATGTTGGCAAGGTTGTGGAGAAACAGGAACTCTTACACTGTTGGTGGAAATGTAAATTATAACAGTCGTTACAGAAAACAGTATGGAGGCTCCACAAAAAATCTAAAATAGAGCTACCATATGATTCAACTATACCACTTCTGGGTATGTATCCTAAGGAAATGAAGTCAGTATATTAAAAAGATATCTGCACTCCTAGGTTTATTGCAGCGCTACTCACAAAAGCCAAGATATGGATTCAACCAATAAGAACATCAACAGATAAATGTATACACACACACACACACACACACACAGTGGAATATTATTCAGCCATAAAAAGAAATTAAATACTTTTATTAGCAGCAAAATGAATGAAACTGAAGGATGTTAAGTGAAACAAGCTAGAATAGAAAGACAAATAACACATGTTCTCACATGTGGAAGCTGAAATTTTTGATTTCCAAAAAGTAGAAAGTAAAGCTGGGAATGGCAGCTCATGTCTATAATCTCAGGAGGGAGGCTAAGGCAGGATAATCATGAATTTGAGGCCAGTATATACAACCTAGTGAGACTCTTATCTCAAAATTTAAAAATAAAATATAAAATCTGAGGCTATAGCTCCATGGCAGAGTGCTTGCATGTGTATGGTTCTGGGTTTGATCTCCAGAACCACAAGGAGAAAAAATTAGAGAGAAAAATAGTGATCACTAGGAAAGGGGAGAGGGTTTGACAAAGATCCATTAATGGGAACCAAAATACATAGGAGGAGTAAGTTGTGTTCTACAGCACTTTAGAGTGACTATGGTTTATAACAATTGTTTGTCTACTTTATAAAGAACTAGAAGAAAGAGCTTCAAAGGCTCAAAGATTCTCAAAACTGTCATTTTCCTCATGACTTAAACACTCAGGGTCACTCCAAGGGAACTGGGCCACATGAAATAACCACACAAGAGACAGAAATACCTTTTTCTTTGGGGTCGCTGTGACAGCTCCTCTGACCTTAAGGGCCCTCAGAAAGAGAGAGCAAGAGCGCTTGTGCTGATCCCTTTTATTGAGGAGAAGCTATTCAAATGAGGCAAGGGGTCAGGTTTCAAGGGGCTGAGTCTAGCTTCATGATATCTGCTGTCAGCAGGTTGACTGACATCTAGGTGGACTACACCCAAGGGCAGATAATAGAAGGGGACACACAAAAGGTGTTTCCATGGAACATTCTATCCCAAACAGGACAAGGGGTAAAATGACAAAGGAACAGGTGAACGTAGCTCGACCCATGGGGCTACAGGAAGGTGCGCCTATGCATGAAGACGCATTTGGTTGCATTTTTACTATTTTCAAGATGGGGGCTACCGTCTTCAGCTACTTAAAAGCGGCCAGATCATGGGGAGTGACCGACAGTGCCTCAACCCATCAGGAGAGAAAAACGCTGGTCACATGATGTGACAGGTTCCCACACAAAACAGTGATGAATATTTAAGAAGATGGAAGTGCTAATTATACTGATTTGATCATCATACATTATATACATGTACTGAGTTACCACATTGTACCTCATAAATATGCATAATTAAAAATAACAAATGGCTCAGTGCAATAATACATACCTGTAATCCCAGCAACTCGGGAGGCGGATGCAGGAGGATCGAAAATTCTAGGCCAATCTGAACAACCTTGTAAGACTCTGTCTCAAAATAAAGAGGACTTGGGGTGTTGCTCAGTGGTAGAGTGCCCCGGGGGTCCACCTGACAGTATCCCCCCAAAAAATAAAATACAAATAAGTAAAATAATTTAAAAATTTTTAAATTTATTTTTAATTGATTTTAAAATAATAAATAACAGCAGAATGCATTACAATTCTTACTACACATATATACCACATTTTTTCATATCTTTGTTTGTATATAAAGTATGTTGACACCCAATTCGTGTCTTCATACATGTACTATGGATAATGATATCCATCATATTCCACCATCCTTGCTGATCCCCTGCCTCCTCCCTTTCCCTCCCTCCCCTCTTCCCTATCTAGAATTCATCTATTCCTCCCGTGTTCCCCCTCCCTACCTCACTATGAGTCAGCCTCCTTATATCAGAGAAAATATTCGGCATTTGTTTTTTGGGGATTGGCTAACTTCCCTTAGCATTATCTTCTCCAATGCCATCCATTTACCTGCAAATGCCATGATTTTATTCTCTTTTACTGCTGAGTGATATTCCATTGTGTACATATGCCACATTTTATTTTATCCATTCATCCACTGGGTTGGCTCCACAGTTTAGGTATTGTGAATTGTGCTGCTATAAACATTGATGTGGCTGTGTCCCTGTAGTATGCTGTTTTTAACTCATTTGGATATAGTCTGAGGAGAGGGATAGCTGGGTCAAATGGTGGTTCCATTCTCAAATCCCAATTCTCTCTCACCCATCAATTTTTTAAAATTGTCTGGTAACATTTTATTTATTTGTTTATTTTTACTTTGGGGTTGTAGATGGACAGCATTTATTTATTTTATTTTTTTATTTGTTTATTTTTTATGTGGTGCTGGGGATTGAACCCAGGGCTTTTTGCATTCGAGGCAAGCACTCTATCAACTGAGCTATATCACCAATCCTTTCACCCATCAATTTTAACCTACCAAACTATCAATTAAATTTGATGAAAGAATAAAGTCAGTTTTTCATGTAAGGTATTAGAGGATATACTACAGCAAAAAAAAAAAAAAAAAGAGGGCTTAAGCCAAAAATAAATAAGACAAGGAATTCAGAACATAAGATTCAACATAGGAGTGAGGTCAAGAGAATTCCCCATATTATATTAAGAGGGAAGTCCTAAATGACAAGTATACAGCAGAGTTAGAGACTAGAAGTAAGTTGAACATTTCTGGAGGGGCCTTTTCCAGGAAAGAAAACATAGAAGGGATCATGATTTGATAGAAAGATTCATTGAGAGGCAATTGGAATATGTGAATAAACATAGTCAGATGCTCAAGAAAATTAAGCTAATGAGAACAAATGTAATTTTTAACTCAAAGAAAAACAAAATGTACAGGAAAGGAATTGTAACCATTTTAACATGCTTAGTTAGCCATCCTAATCACTTAATATGGATTCAAAAAAGAATTCCTGTGCTGAATTCATATTGAGATAAGGTGAACTATAAGAGCCATTCTTGTTGACCATAATAGAAAGTAAACATTATTTTCAAAAACTGATTAATCAAGAACCCATAATATAAACATATTATTTAGTTAGAGAAAGTGAATACCAAACTACGTTGTAAATAGATGCCTTTGAGCACAGAAGGGAATGCTGGTTTTGTTGATTTTTAGTACTGTTTTATTTTGCAAAGTGTTTATATATTAACTTGATAAAAATTATATGATTTAAAAATTTAAGATAAAGTTGTAGTAAAGGACAAAGTTCTTTTGGTTTTTGTTGTTGTTTTGTATGTGTGTGTTTTGTTTTTGGTTTGGTTTCTAGTAGTAGGAATTAACCACTGAGCCACATAAGTGTTTAATTTTTTTATTTATTATCATTATTCTTTTAGTTGTTGATGGATCTTTATTTTATTTATTTATATGCAGTGCTGAGAATCGAGCCCCATGACTCACACCTGCTAGGCAAGCGCTTTATCACTGAGCTATAACTCCAGCCCCTCATTTTTTTTTAATTTAGAGACCTGGTCTCACTAAGTTGCTTAGGGCCTCACAAAGTTGTTCTGTTGGTTGATTGGTTGGTTGGTTGGTTTTCTGTATTACCTAAACATGAACATCATTCTTTCATTCACAACACATTGTGGAAGGGTGCATTTTATGCAAGTCTGGTTCCTCTGTGGAAGGGTCTCTGGGAAACTCCAGTTTCAAGCCACAAGATGTATTTCAATCCTCCCTAGAAAGTGTTTACCACCTCCATGGTTGTATAGAGGAAAGCTGCCTTATGTGTGTTATGGTTCCATTAGGGATGCAATGAGTTAAGCAGTAACCTCTACATTTGAGCTAATAAAGTAATTGTGAACTATAAGCTAAATACTGTAAGGCTAAAGGTACTTTATAAAGCAGCTTACTAAAGTAAGAGAGAAAGGAGACTCTCTAGCCCTAGGGCCTAAAGCCCTGCAAAAGCCAGCAGTTCTGCACAGGTATGGAAATCCTGGGGAAGACACACCCGTCTAGCAATTTTAAAACCCAGAAACAACTAAGAGACTTAGGAAAAGCCACACAGATTGAAAGTGAGTCTCTAAAATGACTCTTGTTGGCCATTCCTACATCAACACAATTACACACGAATAGAGGTAATCTCAGCAGCTAAGAATTCATTTAAATATGAGACTGCTTCTTTTAGACTCTGTGAGTGCCAAAATTGAGAAATCCATGATTAATGTTTACTATTTTGCATTCTATTTACGGATGCCCCAGGAGAACATCACACTTTCCCACTGCAGCTACTACAGAGAGTTGCTTCTAAGGGCGGGCCGGAGATTCTGTGAGAAGTTCAAAGCAAGGCCTAAGGCTCTGCGTGAACATTCAAGTTGGCGGATGTTGACACGTATGTACATGACTTGCCCTGTTGTTCTTCCTGATCCAGCAAAAAACGGGAGTCTAAAGCGCTTACAAGCCTTGGGATTTTGAGCATGTGCAGGCCAGACAACAGGAGGTGCTCACTGACGTCAACTTTGATCTGGAGAAAAAGTTTCAGATTGGTAAAAATTAGAGGGTGAGTAACCCCAGTGACTCATCTATGAGTTCATTCAATATTGTGTGCCAGGAACTGTCAGGACAAAGAGAGTCTTTCAAAGGCCCAGTTTTCAGGGAAGCTCACAGCCCAGATATGTAAGTCGGTGGTTTCCATTATTACTACATACAATGCCATTACCACTGCAGAGGCAAGAAGCTGGGTAATATGGGCATAGTTTAAAAAAGTAAAAATCTGCCTCCTCATTGTCCAGGCTTGGAAAACTGACACAAATAAAGGTAGCTACAAAATAAACAAAAAGGTGACTCCCCCAGTAACACATTACAGCTATGAAGTATCAACACAATCCCCTTCTTAGAGCACTACTTTTGTATTGACTGAAAACCTTTGTTCTCTAAAATCATAGATTATCAGAATCTTTGCTGTTTGAAATTTTATCAGTAGGACTGAAGCATTTCACTCTTGCCTGAAGTCACTTTGATTCAGAAGTAGCCTTAATTTACAACCCAGTGCAAAGCTTTGGAAAGAGGTCTGTGGACATAGCACTCCATATCTAAACATCCTAAGGCCACTTTGCAATTCATACTTGACCTTGACCTTTTTATAGGAGCCTAGTTTTGCTTTCAGGTTGTCAAAACATTGCTTCATTTTAATTGTATTTGTATCCGTCCAGCAAATTCTACATTGACTCTATCCTTTGGTACTCTTGTGTACATTCTCTTACAATGGGTTGATAAACCTAGCTTTGCCAGATTACGGGTCTGGGACATCTAGATGGGCTAGGACATTTAATAAATGTCTGAGGTGATAGATGTGTCACTGACCCTGATCTGATCATTACACATTATATACATGTACTGAAATATCACATTGTACCACTGTAAATACGTATAATTGCCATGTGTCAGTTTAAAACAAAAATATATTTTAAATGTAAAATATGTAGAAAGTTTATATTCAGAGAAAAAAATTCTAAAAGAAGAGTATGGTCAAAGAGAGTTTACAGCCTGGTGCAGCAGCGCACACCCGTAATCCCAGTGCCCTGGGAGGCTGAGGCAGGAGGATCGTGAGTTCAAAACCAGCCTCAGCAATTTAGCCCTAAGCCACTCAGTGAGACCCTGTCTCTAAATAAAATACAAAAAAAGGCTGGGGATGTGGCTCAGTGGTTGAGTGCCCTGAGTTCAATCCCCAGTACCAAAAAACAAACAAACAAAAGAAAGAAAGAGTTTACAATTTCACAAGGATGAATTCCTGGCCAATTCATACTAATCCTATAAGACTCAGTTCATAAGTTACCTCTCCTTTAGAGCTGGTCATAATCCTGCCTTCCTCTTCTAAACTCTGGTGGCAGATGCCACCATAATATTATGATTATAGGCTTACCTGTATCTCCATTTGTCTTAGCTTTTTGGGAGCACGGCCTGACATTGATCTATAAATGCCTGGCACCTGGCCCATGGAAGGGGCTTAATGTTTACAAGATGAGCCAACAAGAGAAGCAGAGACTGGGAGCAAGAAAACCCACTGCCAGGGCTGGGGATGTGGCTCAAGCAGTAGCGCGCTTGCCTGGCATGTGCGCAGCGCTGGGTTCGATCCTCAGCCCATATACAAATAAAGATGTTGTGTCTGCCAAAAACTAAAGAATAAGTATTAAAAAATTCTCTCTCTTTAAAAAAAAAAAAAAAAAAAAAACATTTCCAGGAGGTTATAATGGTCCACAAGTAATGAAAATGACCTGGCCCCAGTGAGACTAGCTGGGAAAACTAGAAGGGTAATGGATGTTTGAATGGTGAAAGAAAAAAGACTTGGGGCTGGGGATGTGGCTCAAGTGGTAGCGCACTTGCCTGGCATGCGTGCGGCCCGGGTTCGATCCTCATGCACCACATACAAACAAAGATGTTGTGTCCGCCGATACTTGAAAAATAAATATTAAAAAAATTTAAAAAAAAAGAAAAAAGACTTGATAACGAAGTGAAAGAAGTAAAGAAATTATAAAAAACAAAAGAAAAATTTAAACATTTAAACCTAGCCAGGTGTGGTGGCACATGCCTATAATCCCAGTGGCTCAGAAGGCTGAGACAGGGGGATCCCAAGTTCAAAACTAGCCTCAGCAACTTAGCAAGGCCCTATAGTGAGACCCTGTCTCAAAAAATAAAAAGGACTGGGGCTGGGGTTGTGGATCAGCGGTAAAGTGCTCACCTAGCTCCTGAGGGGCCCTGGGTTCGATCCTTAGCACCACATATAAATAAATATAATAAAGGTATTATGTCCAACTACAACTAGAAAATAAATATTTTGGGCTGGGGTTGTGGCTCCAGTGGTAGTGCGCTTAACCTAGCATGCGTGAGGCACTGGGTTCAATTCTCAGCACCACATAAAAATGAAATAAAGATATTGTGTCCACCTAAAACTAAAAATAAATATTTTAAAATAAATAAATATTTAAAAAATAAGAAATAAAAAGGGTTGGGGATGTGGCTCAGTGGTTAAGCACCCCTGAGTTAAATCCCCAGCACCAAAAAACAAAAACAATCATTTCCAACAATCAACAGCTTTCCTTCAGTTTTAACTTATTAGAAAATAAAATGGATGAAAGATGCCATTTGCAACAGCAAACCAAATATCTAGGGATAAACTGTGAAAATGTGTGACATGTATGTGTGTGTGTGTGCGCGCGCATGTGCATGCATACATTCATGTGTGTTACTGGGTACTGTACCATTCCTGAGGTGTTCTACTACTGAGCTACATCTCTAGTCCTATCTATCTATCTATCTATTTATTTATTTAGAGATAGGGTCTCACTAAGTTGTTCATGTTAGACTTGAACTTTTGATCCTCCTGCCTCTGCCTCCCAAATTACTGGGATAACAGGTGTATTCCACCACACCTGGCCCCAAAGACCACATTTTAGAAACTCCTGCTCTGAAATATTTCGAGATTGTTTGTGGACCTGAGAAGAAGACAAAGGAAGCTCTTGACTGTTTATTTTTTACAAAGAAATACTGGGAGAGAAGCAGGAGGAAACAGGGTCTACACAGAGGGGTCAGAGGCCTGACAGGAGCTATGCAACAGAATTCTTTCCTTGCAAATACTCCACCCTAAACCTTAGTGAAATTACTAGGTTCAGAATATGTTTAGTTTAAGTAAAGGCTCATCTGTGTATGTGTGTGCATAACACCAAACCAACAAGACCAACCAAAAAGTGTAGGGCACTAATGTGAGGAATCCACTGAACAAGGGAAAGATATCTAAATGCCTAAAATAGAATCCAGGAGAAATTTACTAAAATCTCCAAGGGCAGAGATTTTTCAAGTGAATGTTACAAACTCCTGATGCTTTGGCAGGGCATGCTTGTAATCCCAGCCACTCAGGAGGCTGAGATAGGAGGATCACATGTTCAAGGCTAGACTTAGCAAATTAGCCAGATCCTGTCTCAAAATAGAAAATAAAAAGGACTGGGATATATCTCAGTGGTGAAGTGCCCCTGGGTTAAATTCCTAGTACCTAAAAATAAATAATTTTTTTTAAAATTAATTAAATACCTGGAGTCATTTGATCTATTTCTTTTTTTATTATTTTTTTTAGTTGTTGATGGACCTTTATTTTATTAATTTATTTATATGTAGTGCTGAGAATCGAACCCAGTGCCTCACACATGCTAGGCAAGTGCTCGACCACTGAGCCATAACTCCAGCCCCCTTGATCTATTTCTTGACCCCTTACATATTAGGCTAAAATAAAAGGCTGCTAAGGACTATTTGTGTACCACTGAAATGAAGAATGTCTTCATTACATTTCAACATATTTTTCAATGGTCTAATTACATGGTTTCAAATGAACTTTCAACATAGCACAAATGGAAGACTCCTCTTACAGTGAATAAACATTGGCATATCACATTCACATGGTAGGGGATAATTCACTGTTTTAGATAAGGTTTACAAGAGTCATTACACCTTTCCATTCAGATAAACTGGAAGGTTAGTGTGGTAACCAGGTTCCAAGATTGCCGAAGTCCGGCTGCAGCAAAATAACCGGGGGGTGACGAACAACTTGTGTGCGTTGATACAGCAGGAGTAGGAGCCGTTTATTGCAGGACAGGAGCAGTATTTATACATTCCACACAGCTTATCTAATTAACATAAACTAGATACAGCAGTCAACCAATCAGGAATCTCCACACTTAATGGCTCACTTTTGTTACTTCTCAAACCACTCCCTCTGGCATTTTGCCAGGCACCATCCAGACTTGTTTACCGACTTTAACATTCCCCTGGCAAAATGCCAGGTGTTATTTTGACTTGTTTACAGACTCTAACACAAGATGGCCCCGGTGATCCTTGCTTCCTGGTATTTAAGCACTTATGTAACATCTTCCCTCTCTGAATTGTTATTGGACTCTTAGTACAAATCAAATAAGGCAAAAGTGACAATGTCTTGCTTCCAAAGTTGTCATAAAAGATAAAAGATACTGCACTTTACAGTTTGGTCTGTGGTCCCTTACTCCAGGTGAATCAGCAGTAAAGACACTCGAGCCATCTTGTCAGTGGTCTACATGGCAAGGAACCAAAGCTTCCTGCAAATAACCAACATCAAATTGGGGAACCACCTTGGGAGCAGATCCTCCAGCCTCAGCCTGAATCTTAACGTCAACCTTTTAAGAGACCTCAGGTTAGAACTTCCAACCAAGCCACTCCCCAAAGTCCTGATTCCATGAACCACAAAACAATATATGATGTTATTTTAGTTCCCTAAGTTTGGGGGTAATGTGTTATGCAGAAAAATATGCAAAGATAAGAGATCCATTAAAAGGGCAAGATAATAAAAGCAAACAAAAAAACCCAGGAGAGTTCAGTGGTGCACACCTGTAATCCAGAGATTTGGGAGGTTAAAGTGGGAAGATCACAAGCGCAAAAACAGCCTCAGCAATTTAGTGAGACCCTGCCTCAAAAAATAAAAAGGGCTGGGAATGTAGCCCAGTGATAAAGCACCCCTTGGTGTTCAATCCAGAGTACCTCCCCCATCCCAAATAAAAGAAAGAGATGCAAGGGTGGCATCTAAAAATTATAAAATTTCATTGAGAAACAGAGAACTATTGTTTTCATTGATAGGAAGACACAACACTGTAAAGATATTGATCCCTCCAAAATGACTAAATTAAATTTAGATTAAATTTCAATCAAAACTTTGACATAGTTTTATAGAACTTGATAAATTATTCTAAAATGTAACAGCATGGCTTACCATAAATCTAAAGTAACACCGTACAATATTGGTACAAAAACAAATAGAAGACAGGTGCAGTGGTACATATCTATAATCTATTATTAGGAAGGCTGAGGCAGGAGTTGCAGTTTAAGACCAGCCAGGCAACTTAGAAAGAACCTTTCTCAAAATAAAAATAAAAAGGACCTGACATGTAGCTCATTGCACAAGGCCCTGGATTCAAATCCCCGGTACCAAAAAATAAAAATATAAAAAGAATAATAAACAATTAATGGAACAGAATAGAGAGCCCAGAGCCAGAAACAGATCCAGGCATATTGGAAATTTCATAAGGCAAAGATAACATCATAGAATCGCTGGGAAGAAATGGACTTTTCAACAAAGATAAAGCATGCTTAGTCCCTATGAAAAAATATATCAGAGATGAATTAAACAAATAGGAATGGAATTTTTTTAAACTTTCCAAAGAAAATATAGAATGTCTTTTTGATCTAAGAATAATGAACAAGACACAAAATGTGTTAACCATAATACAAAATAACAAAGTTGACTATCTTAACAACAAAGTTGACTATATTAACAGAAAAAAAACTTCTATTTGTTGAAAGAAACCACAAGGAAGGTGAAATGACAAAAAACACAAAATGAGAGGAGGTTATTTGTAACTCATATTTCTATACAGAAAGTGACTTGGGGGATTGTTTCCAACATATGAATTCACATGCTACTACATGTGAATACAACAGTGCCAGGGTCCCCCAGCTTTTTAAGAGCACAGGAAAATGTCTGAAATCTGGGCAGGTGAGGAACTGGTTCTAAATAAGAAAATAAAACTATAAAATTAAAATGTTTGAGGCGGCGGCGGCGCCATGGGGGCTCAGTTCTTGCCACCGACCTGGCAGCTCTATCTCAAGGACCACCGCGTCTCCATGTTCAAGAACTGGCCCTTCCTGGAGGGCTGCGCCTGCACCCCGGAGCGGATGGCCGAGGCCGGCTTCATCCATTGCCCCACTGACAACGAGCCCGACTTGGCCAAGTGTTTCTTCTGCTTCAAGGAGCTGGAAGGCTGGGAGCCAAGTGACAACCCCTTAGAGGAACATAAAAAGCATTCGTCTGGGTGTGCATTCCTTTCTGTCAAGAAGAAGCTTGAAGAATTAACCCTTGGTGAATTTTTGAAACTGGACAAAGAAAGAGCCAAGAACAAAATTGCAAAGGAAACCAACAGCAAGCAGAAAGAATTTGAAGAAAATGCTAGGAAAGCCCTGCAAGCTATGGAGCAGCTGGCTGCCTTAGAGTGAACCTTGCCGTGGTCACCTGGTCCCAGGCCTGTTCCCCGTGTTACTGCCTGTCTGTGGAACTCCTACAAGTACCTTAGGAAAGGAGAATGCCGAAATTTTGAAATTGGATGTTTAGACTGAGTTTTGTTTCTCCTGAAGTGGCATCAGCGCCTCTCTGCTTGTGTGGCGGTGCTGCCTGTGACAGTAGCTGTGCCTCTCCCTCATAGGTGGCTCTTGCTCTGTTGAGCCCTGGCTTGGAGGCAAGAGCAGGGAGGAAGAGGGCAGAGTCCCTGTGACTAGACCTGATGGGCAGCGGAGGAGGCCAAATGCTTGCACAGGAGTTGCTGATCTTGGTGTTCCCAATAACCTGTGAGCCGCTGGCTGCTCCTAACTCTCCTGTCTTTCTGATGTGACTCCTCCTACAGGGTGATGGAATAAATTAATTTTTAAAAATGGATTTAAAAAAAAATTAAAATGTTTGAATTTTTATATATTTTTATGCTTCATAAATTTTTAATATTTTTTAAAATTTTTTTTAGTTGTAGTTAGACACAATAGCTTTATTTTATTTATTTTTATGTGGTGCTGATGATCCAACTCAGCATCTCGCACGTGCTAGGCGAGCATTGTATCCATGAGCCACAACCCCAGCCCTGAAATTTTTAATATTTTAATTGATACAAATTATATAATATACATGTGCATATATGGGGTAACTTCCTTAATATTTAAATTTAAAACATAAATAAATTTCATTATATTTGAAAACAATTAGTTTGTTTTTTTTTTTGCATTTTTCAGTTTTTCCAGTGTCTGCCTGATTGCTAAGAAATCATAAAAATCAAATAAGTCAATCATAGTCAAATGTCAATATTGACAATATTCAAAATTGGATATGGGTGTGTGTAGTTTAGATCTGGAGTGTCCCCCAAAGGCTCATGTGTTGGAGGCTTGGTCTATAATACAGCAATGTTCAGGGACTTTTGGCCTCTCTACTTCCTAGCTGCCATGAGGTGAGCAGCTTTGTTCTGTCACACCCGTCCACCATGATGGTCTGCCTCACCACATGTCCAGAGACAATGTAGCCAACTGATTATGGACTGAAACTGTGAACCAAAATAAATCTTTCAGCCTTTTTTTTTTTGCTCAGATATTTTGTCACAGCTATGGAAAGCTATCAAGAATATCCTAATATTTCATGACACAGAATAAGGTCTCTTTTTTCCGATTTCCATTCTATAACTACCTGTCTCCTTCTACTCCAAATCACTGAGGGTGATTGAGAGAGTGGGGGCAATGGCTCTAGCAAGGAAGAATCACAGAGTAATGGGGGTAAAGTTTCAAGGGGTTCAGAGGAAGAGGAATAGAGAAAAGAATATAAGTCTATGTTTTATATACATGGAAACACATACCATATAAGCACAAATTCATTTTGGACTCACTGAAGCTTAAGTGACAGATTTAGTGAGAGACATTAATAATGTCTGTTAGTTTTTCTTTGCTGCAAACAACATACCTGACAACAATTTAAAAGAAGAAAACAGTTCATCCTATCTCACGATCTCAGAGGTTCATTCCATGGTGTGCCAAATACATTGCTCTGGGCCTAACATGAGGCAGAACATAATGATAGAAGGGCATTGTATAAGAAAGCTTCTCCCCTCATGACAAATAGGAAGCAAAAAGGGTGGGGAAGGGGCACAAGGAAGACAAACCTTTCCAGGGTATACTCCCAGTGACCTACCTTCTCTAGTTGCACCCCACTTTGCCTACAGGCACCACCCACTACATTCAAACTAGGATGAATTGATCAGGTTACAGTTTTAATAATCTATCTAATAATCATTTCACCTCTGAATATTCCTGAATTAACACAGGAGCTTTTGAGGGACACCTCAAATCCAAACTGTAACTGTGCATATTCCACAGTTAGAGGGGAAGCACCTAAGAGTTAAGAGCAGATCCTGGGTGACAACCAACAAGCAAATAGTAACTTTAGTCCTGTAACCATAAGGATGGGCATTCTGCCAACAACTTGAAGATGGTGGAAGCAGATTCTTCTCCAATTGAATCTCCAGGTAAGAATGTAACAACAATGGGCTGGGGTTGTGGCTCAGCGGTAGAGTGCTTGCCTAGCTCACCAAGCCCTGGGTTCGATCCTCAGCACCACATAAAAATAAGTAAATAAAATAAATGTATTAAAAAAAAAGAATGTAACAACTGCGGGGCTGGAGCTGGGGCTCAGCAGTAGCACACTTGCCTGGCATGTGTGAGGCACTGGGTTCAATTCTCAGCACTGCATGTAAATAAATAAAATAAAAGTCTATCAACAACTTAAAAAAATACATTCACACACACATATCTATCTATCTTTGTATATATTAAAGAATGTAATAACTGGATTAGAGCCTGTGAGACCCTGAGTAGAAGACACTGCTAAAGTGCTAAAGTGTGCCCTGACTCTTGACTCAAAGAGTATAAGAGAATGTGCATTGCTCAATGCTTCTACATCTGTGGTCATTTGTTACACAGCATGAAATTAAACAGCAAGACAAGCTGATCATGAAAAAGAACAATTAGCTTCAGTGGGATCAGCAAACAATAACTCCAGATCCATGTGTTTATTTAAACCTCATATAAGTATTACATAATTTATGCTACATTTTTAAAAGGGACTGAGGCAGAGTAAGGCCAAAGGTTTGTAGTTCTCTTTGTGGTTTATGCTGAAAAACATTACAACTGTTGAATAATCTGAGATAATTGCTTATAGATAGCATCCTAAGAACACAAAAGGACAAGAAAATATGTTCAGAGTTATGCTATAAAATTGAGGTACAAAAACTTTTTCAGCCCTTTGTACATCAAGCCAAAACACTGTTGGACACCAATTTCCTTAGGTTCAAGAAATTTTTTAAAAGTTTAAAGGGACATAGGAATAATTGTGAATAGTTTTATAATAAATATACTATTGTCAATTATTGCATCATTTTCAATTTTCTCCTTGTAACATCTTCATGATTGCCTTGGGAAATTTATAATTATCTTCTTAAATTTATAACAAACTAGCTTGAACCAATAATATCAACTAAGTTTAAATAATATACAAAACACTACTCCTCTACAGCTCTCTCCTCTGTTATTATAACAAATTACATCTGTATATCTTGTGCTTTCCTGCTTCTTATTGTAGTCACATTCTCAGAGGAGGGGCACAATAACTTACCTGTCTTTCTAATGTCTACTCCAGGTGGTTTTTTATGTTTCAGACCACTGAGAACCTCTCACAAGAATCCCCAATGGAGGTGCGTGGGAAGGTGGTGGTGAGATCTGGGAAGAATGCAAGGTTTGACAGTGACACTGTAGGTCTTGCATAGCTACAATATGGTAGCACAAGATTACAACAGACATACTGTTGTGTTATCCTGTAATATATCACCTGGCAGTAAGTTGAAACATCTTAAACTCACACACACACACACACACACACACACACACACGAGTTTCTAATCAGATATCAGCATATTATAAGTCATCAAATGTTATTAAGGTACTGGAAATGTCCTAAAAACTAGTTTGTGTAAGTCCACGGTGACCAAAATACCTGATAAGAAGAAACAAAGAGAGTGAAGGTGGGGAAAAGATATAGTCCCAAGGCACATTCCCAGTGACCTACTTACTCCATATACACCCTGTCTGCCTATAGTTAACACCCAGTAGCCCTAATTATTAATCCATCAAATGGGTTAATTCACTAATGAGATTATAGCTCTCCTAATCTAAACATTTCACCTCTGAACATTCCTGTATTGCCTAACACATGAGCTTTTCTAGGGACATCTCATAACCAAACCAACTGTATATAAAGTGAAGAGAGTGGTGCTGGGGATTAAACCTAGGGCTTTGTACATTCTAAGCATGCTCTACCACTGAACTACATCCCCACCCACAAAACTCATTCTTTATTATCTTCCTGCCTCCACCTCCTTCATATAAACATCATTTAATCACTGGTTCCAACTCTTTCCATATAGCTTATAGAAAGCCCAGAAAGCAAGTAGTTGAGGACATTTTCCCTTGTGGAATATGCAGAGATCCCTTTTAAACCTTGTTGAGCTCTGATCCATGTGGGGAATCAGTGATCTAGCCCAGCTTTCAATTTTTTTTTTTTTTTTTTTTTTTTCAGTGCTGGGGATTGACATGGCTTTATGCATAGTGGGCAAGCATTCTATCACTGAACTGTATACCCAGTCCCCAGTGTTTTCTCATTTCACAGATGAGAAAACTGCACTTGCCTAGTATGCTTGAGGATCTGGATTCAATCTCCAGCATTCACCACAACTCCCCAAAAATCACATGAGATGAGAAAACTGTTTCTCACAAAAATAGACTTGCCCAAGATTAATGTTACAGAGCCCGTTTAAATACATTTCCTGTCTGTTTTCCTTTGTATCACATTTGCTCTATTAGAAACTATCTAATGTTTTTGGACAATCCAAATCACTCCCTCTTTAAAAAGAGTAAAGTGCACATATGCCTACAATGCAACTTCCCCTCAAACTGCCACTAATGATTTTTATATTATTAATACTAAAAGAACATACTTTGGTTACTGCCAACAGAAGGAAAAAATGATAGGCACAAGAGGTAACAACAGGATTTTAAGTCCGAGAGGGAAATTGCTCTTCCTCAAGCATGAATTTTTATTTAAAAATGTACAATCATTACAGTTAGAACAATACCAACTCCATGGAATTGTAACAGTTGCTAAACACTGTCACTCCATAGTGGGGAGGGGGCAAGAATAATGATATTCCTTAGCAAAAACGATGCAGACAGAAGTCTGGGAAATAGTTTCTAATGTAATCATATCAAGGTTATGAATGTAGATTGTTGTGCAGATGTTGTTTTTCAGTTTGGCAATGTGCATAGGTGGTAGAACCTTTAAGAGGTGGGGCCTAGTGGAAGGTAGATCACTAGGGTTACTGCCTTGGGAAGGGATTAATATAGTTCTCCAAGGACCTCAGTTAGCTTCCTCAGTTAGTCTTAGAGTAAGCCTAACCTCTGAATCCCTCTCTGGTTTCCTGTATCACCATCTGATCTTTCCCTCTCAAATATGATTTGGCCATGATACCATCCTGCCGTTGACCATGATATGACCCAGCGGGGGACGGGGGCCCTCACAGAGGCCAAAAAGATGGGAACAGCCATCTGCCTTTAGCCTCCAAAACTCTAAGCTTAATAAACTTCTTTTGTTCATAAAGCATTTGACCTCAGGTATTTTGTTATAGAAAGAGAAAAATGGATTAAGATACTCAGAAACAAAGATTAGTTATAACTCCAGAACATTTTAATTCTAAAGAGCCTTAATAAACAAAAACCCCAGTTTCCAAATGTCCATCAAAAAGGGAATGAATAATCAGTTCCGTCAGTATTCGTAAGAAAACTTAAGGAAAAAAAAAAGGTGAGGAGATAAAGTTTGATAACCATTCTTCACAAGATAAAATACTGCTTCCTCAAATATCTCAACATCAATTAATGATATGAATAGACAAAGGGAAAATAACTGTACATATTTGCCTTAAATACAGTATTGGGTAATGCATGCTAGCTGAGCTGTTTAGGAATGGCTTGCTAAAACATTGAAAAAATGAAAGACTTCATCCTTGTCGTAGACTGCCACTTCTGTGGAACATTCTGTACACATGACTGGGTGATAGATTTCTTCCACTTCTGTCTCTGCCTGTTCTGCAGAATCTTCATGGTTAGACCTCATCTTCTTATAGCCCCGCCTCTTCTTCCTGTTCTCTGAGTTTTTATATCTCAGAACCTCCTCTTTGTTGACAGAACAATTCATCACGAACATTGCTCTATACTGAGTTTTGTAGGATTCATGCCTAAAAGGAAAATGAAATGGAGAATATGAATTTATTTTCTAAATTAACAGTTATTCTTTTAGATAAAATTGAGAAAACCAAAAACTGACTAAAATAAACATGGAAACAAAACAACAAATTTAAGGAAATCTAAAAGTTGTTTTAAAAATAGAAAGAAACTTTTTTAAAAATTTTGTAGTTGTAGATGGGCAGAATGCCTTTATTTTATCTGTTCATTTTTATGTGGTACTAAGGATTGAACCTAGTGCCTCACATGTGCTAGGCAAGCGCTCCACCACTGAGCCACAACCCCAACCCCAGAAGGAAACTTTTTAATGGACACTAGTATAAAACAATGATGTTATTCAATCCCTGGTACAAAAAAAAAAAGTTATATTTGTAATAGATATGCCAATTACCCTTATCTGATCATTACACATTATAAATATGTATTGAAATGTCATATTGTACCTCATAAATATGTACAATTACTTTGTAGCAATTAGAAGTCTATTTTTTTTTTAGTTGGATACAATATTCTTAATTTACTTATTTATTTTTATGTGGTGCTGACGCTTGAACCCAGGGCCTTGCACGTGCTAGGCGAGCACTCTACCACTGAGCTACAACCCAGCCCCTAGAAGTCTATTTAAAAAAAAAGAAATCTATATCTTATTTATTTATTTAGGTACTGGGGATTGAACCCAGGGGTGCTTTGCCACAAAAAATTTCCATAGATACTGCAATATTTAATTGTATCAAGCCTAAAATAAAATGTGGAAGAAACTGAAATGTAAATTGGATAGTAGATACCCTCATACCCAGATTCAAGGTGGCTATACTTTGGCTAAAATCACAAACTCTCAGCCCTCTGTCTTCTTTACTTAGGTACTGGGTTTTGAACGCAGGGCCTCATGCATGCTAGGCAAGCTCTCTGTATCCCCAGACCTTTTTGTTTTTTATTTGGAGACAGGGTCTCGCCAAGTTGCCCAGGATGGCCCTGAACTCACAATCCTCTTGGCCTCAGGCTCCCAAATCACTGGGATTACAGACATGCACCAACATGCCCAGCTTCTACTACTTTAAAAGTAACTTTTATCCCGGGGTGGTGGTGGGGGGGGTTGAACTGCTCTTTAAACTTTTCATCTTCATACACAATATTTTTCCTTCTCAAGTTGCTATTCTTTTTTCCCCTTGAAAGTCATGCAACAGAAATACCTATCTGGCTAAAAACAGGGGTCTCACTAATTCTAAATGTTACTCTTCACCTTCTCCACTACCACAACCGCCAGGAATTAAGAACATACAAATTGGCTGGTGAAGTGGCACACACCTGTAATCCCAGCAGCTCAGGAGGCTGAAGCAGAAAGATACCAAGTTCAAAGCCAGCCTCAGCTACTTAGTGAGTTGCCCTAAGCAACTCAGGGAGACCTTATCTCTAAATAAAATACAAAAAAGGGCTGGGGATGTGCCTCAATAGTTAAGTGCCCCTGGGTTCAATCCCTGGTACAAAAAAAAAAAAAAAAGAACATACAAATTGGTGCTTCTCTGGTGTCATGGCTTGAATATGAGGCATTCCCCAAAAGCTCCTGTGTTAACATAGGAAATGTTCAGAGGTGAAATTAGATTATAAGAGCTATATCCTAATCAGCTCATCCTAGTTTGAATGAATTAGGTGGTAACTGTAGGTAGATAAGGTGTACTTGAAGAAGGTGAGTCACTGGGGCTGTGGTCTGGAAGGGTCCATCTTCCCTGGGACCCCTTCCCTGCTGCCCTGTTCTGAGCAGCTTCCTCTGCCACACCCTTCAGCCATGATGTTCTGTCTTACCCAGGGCTCAGAACAATTGCTTGGCATACCACGGACTGAACCTCTGACACCATGAGCCAAACTAAACTTATACACCTCTAGTTGTTCTTGTTCATATTTTGGTCATGGTGACAAAAGTTGATTAACAAACCTGGTAAAACAATCTTTCAAAACTATGTTCAATGATAAAGAGTTCTAGTTAATTGTACATATGTGAGGAGGTACTTGGATGACTGTTCTGTCTCATATCTATAAGAATTTCGTATCACGTGCTCACAGTGTTTTTCCCTTTCTCTAGATTTCTTGCATATCAGAACAAATAATTTCTCTGAACTGAGTTCTTGTTTTGTTGTTTTTGTGTGTATATGGTTTTTTTGTTGTTGCTGTTGTTTAAAAAAAAAAAACAAAACAAAACAGGATCTCACTATGTGGCCCAAGCTGGCCTTGAACTCATGGGCTCAAGCAAAAAACTGAGACCACAGACACACACTACCACATCCAGGTGTTCTTGACTCTATCTATCTACAAATTATATAATACACACCCTCACACTCAGGCTCTAAGTAGCCACACTTTAGCTAAAACCAGAAACTCTCAGCCCTTTGTCTTGTATTATTTGAAGTTTAAGTTACATGAGGACTCTGAGAAGTATCCATCTAATAAAAAAAGCTTCATGGTAGAGCACTTGCCTAATGTGTTAGGCACTGGTTTCAAGAGAGAGAGAAACAAAGAAAGAGAAAAAAAAAAATATATCACTTTTGGGGGGGGGGGCCGGGAAACAATAACAACAAAAAAATCCCAAATCTACTAGATTGGTTGTTGGGGTTTTTGTTTGTTTGTTTGTTTGTGTTTGTTGGTTTTGTTTTTTGTTACCAGGGATTGAAGCCAGGGGTGCTTATATTGAGCTATATATCCTAATGACTTTATTTTTTATTTTGAGACAGGGTCTTGCTAAGTTGCTTAGGGCCTCACTAATTGCCGAGGCTGCCTCAGCCTCACAAATCATTGAGATTACAGGTGTATACCACCATGCCCAGCTCTAGTTGGTTTTTGTTGTTGTTGTTTTTGTTTGTTTATTTGTTTGGTCTGTTTTGCTTATTTAGTTAGTTAGTTGTTGATAGACCTTTATTTTTCTATTTATATGTGGTGCTGAGAATCTAACCCAGTGCCTCGCACATGCTAGGCAAGTGTGCTACCGCTGAGCCACAGCTCCAGCCCCTTGTTCTGCTTTCTTTGTTTTTGTGGTACTAGGGATTGAACCCAGGGGCACTCCACCACTTACTATATCTCCAGCCCGTTTTAAATTTTATTTTGAGACAGGTTCTCACTGAGTTGCACAGGCTGGCTTCAAATTTGCAATCCTGCCCAGCCTCCCCCATCTACTCCACTGTATCAGAACCCTACATTAATATGGAATAACAACTTTACCAAGACCAATTTCTACTATGAGATCATAAAGTAACTTAAGTATATGGCTGAATTGGTTACATACAAAGATATTTTCTTCATTTTATAATCTAGGTGTTAACTTACATGCTAAAAAGTTTGAGTTCATAAATAGAGTATAAAAACTGTATCTAGGGATGCAAGGTTGGTTCAACATATGGAAATCAATAAATTTAATTAATCACATCAACAGACTTAAAAACAAGAATCATATGATCATCTAACAGAAAAAGCATTTAACAAAATACAGGACCCCTTCATATTCAAAACACTAGAAAAACTAGGGATAGTAGGAAGATACCTCAACACCATAAAAGCTATATGTGTTTAACCCAAGGCCAACATAATTCTAAATGAAGAAAAACTAAAAGCATTCCCTCTAAAAACTGGAATAACACAAAGATGTGTTCTTTCACCACTTCTATTCAACATTGTCCTTAAAACTCTAGCCACAGCAATTAGACACGAAAAAGAAATTAAAGGATATGAATAGGGAAAGAAGAACTCAAACTGTCACTATATGCTGATGACATGATTCTGTAGTTAAAAGATACAAAAAAATTCCACCAGAAAACTTCTAGAACTAATAAAAGAATTCAGCAAAGTAGCAGGATATAAAATCAATACCCATAAATCAAATGCATTCCTATGTATCAGTGATGAATCTACTGAAAGAGAAAGTAGGAAAATGACCTCATTCACAATAACCTCAAAAAAAAAAAAAAAACCTTGGGAATCAATCAAACAAAAGAGGTGAAAGACCTCTACAATTAAAACTACATGGGGCTGGGATTATGGCTCAGAGGTAGAGCACTTGCCTTTTGTGTGTGAAGCACTGGGTTCACACATATAAATAAATTAATAAAATAAAGGTTCATCAACATCTAAAAAGTATATTAAAAAAAAAAACTACAGAACACTAAAGAAAGAAATTGAAGAAGACCTTAGAAGATGGAAAGACTCCCTTTCCATGCTCCTAGACAAGAAGAATATAGTAAAAATGGCCATACTACCAAAAGCATTATACAGATTTAATACAATTCCTATTAAAATCCCAATGACATTCTTCATAGAACTAGAAAAGGCAAACATGAAATTCATTTGGAAAAATGAGACCCAGAATAGCCAAAGCAATCCTTAGCAAGAAGAGTGAAGCAGGTGGCATCACAATACCAGACCTTAAACTATACTACAAAGCAACAGTAACAAAAACAGCATGTTATTGGCACCAAGACAAGACACATAGACCAATGGTACAAAATAGAAGACACAGAAACAAACCCACATGAATACACTTATCATACTAGACAAAAGTGCCAAAAACATTCACTGGTGAAAAGATAGCCTATTCAACAAATGGTCCTGGGAAAATTGGAAAGCCACATGTAACAAAATGAAATTAAACCCCTCTCACCCTGCCCAAACTTCAACTCAAAGTGGATCACAGACCTAGGCACTAGAACAAAGACCTAGTGCCTAACAAAAAGTAGGCCCAAATTGTCATCATGTCAGCCTAGGATCTGACTTCCTTAACAAAACTCCTAAAGCACAAGAAGTAAAATCAACAGTCAATAAATGGGATGGATTCAAACTAAAAGCTTCTTCTCAGCAAAGGAAACAATCAATAACATGAAGAGAGTTTCTACAGAATGGGAGAAAATATTTACCACATGTACCTCAGAGCATTAATCTCCAGAATATATAAAGAACTCAAAAAACCCAAATAACCCAATCAATAAATGGGCTAAGGAACTGAACAGACATTTACAGAAGAAACACAATCTATCAACAAATATGTGCAAAAATGTTCAACATCTTTAGCAATTGGAAAAATGCAAATCAAAACTACTCCAAGAGGGGCTGGGGATGTGGCTCAAGCAGTAGCGTGCTCGCCTGGCATGCGTGCGGCCCGGGTTCGGTCCTCAGCACCACATACAAACAAAGATGGTGTGTTCACCGAAAACTAAAAAGTAAATATTAAAAAAAAAAAAAACTACTCCAAGATTTTATCTCACTCTAATTAGAATGGCAATTATCAAGAATACAAGCAATAAGCCAGGTGCGGCAGCACATGCCTGAAATCCTAGTGCCTTGGGAGGCTGAGGCAGGAGGATTTTGAGTTTAAAACCAGCCTCAGTAACTTATGGAAGCCCCAAGCAACTCAGTGAGACCCTGTCTCTAAAATACAAAATAGGGCTGGCGATATGGCTCAGTGGTCAAGCACCTGAGTTCAATCCCCAGTACCACCCCCCACAAAAAAAAAAAAAAAGAGTACAAGCAATAATAAGTGTTGGTGAGGATGTGGGGGGAAAGGTACACTCATACATTGCCGATGGGACTGCAAATTGGTGCAAGCACTATGGAAAACAGTATGGAGACACCTCAGAAAAAACTTAGACCCAGCTATCCACTCCTCAGTTTATACCCAAAAAACTTAAAATAAGCATTCTACAGTGACACTGCCATATCAATGTTTATAGCAGCTCAATTCACAATAGCTAAACTATGGAACCAACCTAGGTGTCCTTCAACCGATGAATGGATAAAGAAAATGTAGTATATATACACAATAGAATATTATTCAGCCTTAAAGAAGAATGGAATTAAGGCATCTGCTGATAAATGAATGGAGCTGGAGAATATCTTGCTAAGTGAAATAAGCTGATCCCCAAAAACCAAAGGCTGAATGTTTTATCTGATAGGTGTATGCTAATTCACAATAGGTTGCGGGATGGAGAGGCAGTGCTAGGGAAAAATAGAGTTAATTTAGATTAGGTAGAGGGGAGTGAAGAGGGGGTTGAGAGGGAAAGAAGGATAGTAGAATGAATCAGACATTATTACCTTACATAAAAATATAACTATATAACCAGTGAGATTCTATATCATGTACAACCAGAAGAATGAGAAATTATACTCCATCTATGTAGATGTATCAAAGTGCATTCTACTGTCATGTATAACTAATTAGAATAAATTTTTAAAAATCAAATTATAATACTTAAAAAAAATTAACTGTTGCAGAGAATCAGAAACCTTAAACTAGCTAATAAAAATAAACTAGACCAGCCAGGCGAAGTGGCTCATGCCTGTAATCCCAGTGGCTGGAAGGCTGAGACAGGAGGATCGCGAGTTCAAAGCCAGTCTCAGCAATTTAAGGAGGCCCTAACAAACTCAGTGAGACCCTATTTCTAAATAAAATACAAAATAGGGGTAGGGATGTGGCTCAGTGGTTGACTGTCCCCGAGTTTAATATCAAAAATAATAAATAAAAATATAAATAAATAAATAAACAAACTAGAAAAGCAGGGTGTGGTGGTGCATACCTGTAATCTCAGCTACTCTGGAGGCTGAGGCAGTGGAATCACAAGTGCGAGGCCAGCCTCAATAACTAAGCAAGGACCTAAGCAACTTAGTAAGGCCCTGTCTCCAAGTAAAAAATACAAAGGGAATGGGATACAGTTTACTAGCAAAGCACCCCTGGTACCCAGTACCAAAAGAAAAAAGAAATCATCTAAATTGGAAAGGAAGAGGTAAAAGTAAATTACCTCAATTATCTCTGCTCAAGGACAGCGTGAACTTTTATGTAGAAAACCCTAAAGCTGGGGCTGGGGTTGTGGTTCAGTGGTGGAGCGCTCGCCTAGTACCAGCAAGGCCCTGGGTTCAATCCTCAGCACCACATAAAAACAAATAAATAAAATCAAGGTATTGTGTCCAACTACAACTAAAAAATAAAGAAAACCCTAAAGCTTACACATCTCACATACACACACATACACTCTCACACACACAAAAACCTGTTAGAGCTAATAAAAATTAAGCAAAGCTTCAGAAAATGTCACACATAAGAATAATTTTCTAGGGGCTGGGGCTGTAGTTCAGTGATAGAGCACCTGCCTTGCACGTGTGAGGCACTGGGTTCAATCCTCAGCACCACATAAAAATAAATAAAGATATTGTGTCCACCTACAACTAAAAAAAAAAAAAAGTTTAAAAAAAATAATAATTTTCTATACATTAATAGTGAACAGTCTGAGAAACAAAGTAGAACAGAGGTTACCAGGGGCTGATGGGACTGGAGAATAGGGAGTTATTATGTAATGGGTGCAGAGTTCCTGGGATGATCAAAAGTTCTGGAAATGGATGGCGGTGTTGGCTTCATCAGACTATGATAGCATTAATGCCACTGAATTGTATTCTTAAAAATAGTTAAAATTGTAAATTTTATATATAGTTTACCACAATAAAAAAGTGTATTTTAGAGATGTGACATAATAATAAATATATATTTGTGCTCTGCTTCCAGTTCCTATCACAGAGCTCCTAAAACACTTGCAATTTCCTGAGTGATAACGGCACCTTTTCTTATTACTATAACTTTTGATCTTGGGTCTGTCTCTGACATAAGAGCTTCCAAGACTGTTAGAATCTGTGGAATAATAACAGTATATTTTATATGCTAATGAGATATGGAGGCTTGTCTTGCATCTAAAAAAACCCAGAAAAACCAAGCATGATTGATTGGAGAAGGGTTGGAACTTTTAGCTCCATACCCACCCAATCCTACCTCCAGGGAAGGGAAAAGAGCTAGAGATTGAATTAATCACTAATGGCCAATGATTTTGCCAATGGTGTCTATATAATGGAACATACCTATGCAATTAAACCCATAAAAGTAAAGGGTTCCAAAATCTTTCAGCCTGGTGAACACATCCATGTCCTAGGAGGGTATTACATCCCAAACCCCACAGACCTCCTGCAGTCAAGACCCTTCTGGACCTCACCCCTATATGCCTCTACATCTAGCTGTTTTGTTTGTATTCTTTATAATAAAGGAACCCCTAATTTATATTCAACTTGAATAGAAATGGAGGTAACTTGAGGACCTACTACTTGATTACTGGCATCTAAAAAAGTCTCTAGTCTTGTGAGAATGAACTTAACTTGTGGGGTTGATGCTAACTCCAGGTAGTGAGTCAGAATTAAATTAAATTGTAGGAACACAGCATACAGAAAATTGGAGAAATGCTTTGTGTGACGGGGGAAAAATCCCACACTTGTGAGTAGAGAAGTGATTTTTTCCTTTAAAAGATTATGTCATTCTACAACATCTATGCAATTTCACTGAATCCTATTATTACTGAGAAATGCTTTATTTAAAAGGCTACTTCTAGCTGGGTGTGGTGGTGTATCCCAGCGGCTCAGGAGGCTGAGACAGGAGGATCACAAGTTCAAAGCCAGCCTCAACAAAAGCAAGGTGCTAAGCAATTTAGCGAGACCCTGTCTCTAAATAAAATACAAAATAGGGCTGGGGATATGGCTCAGTGGTCAAATAACCCTTAGTACAAAAATAAAAACAAAAACAGAAACAAGGAGCTTAGCAACTCAGTGAGACCCTAGCTCCAAATAAAATATGAAATAGGGCTAGGGATGTGACTCAGTGGTCGAGTTCAATCCCCAGTACCAAAAAAAAAAACCAATAAAAAGCTACTCTGGGCTATACATGTTGCACAAGTGTGGAGTACTTGCCTAACATGTATAGGCCCTGGGTTTATTTCCCAGTGTCACAAAAAAAAAAAAAAAAACAATTAATTAATTAATTAATTTTAAAAAGCTACTTTTTACACAACTATGCATAGTCAAAATTATCTGTAAAGAGATTAGTCACGTAACACAAAGGATATGGGTACAAAACCATAACAGAATTCCTGAGTATCAAAAGTCTATTTGTGATTTGAACAAAGGACTACCAATTTTTTTTTTTCCCTGTATGTGTGCTTAACCATTCATCCATTACCTTTGGCAATCAAGGCACAGTGTCGTCATGCAAGCTGGGCAATTCAAAACAGCATCACTATTTGGAACAGGCTGTTGATGACGTGGCCTCTGTAACCCAAAACCATGATAACTGGAATGCAAAAAGAAATTAAGAAAAAACACATTAAAGTCTTGCTTCTAATGCAAGTCTCCAATTAAAGGAACCATTAAGCCAGGTGTAGCAGCCCACACCCATAAACCAAGCTAATGGGGGGGCTAAGGCAGGAGAATCGAAAGTTTAAGGCCAACCTGGGCAATTCAATGAGTCCTGTCTCAAAATAAAATTTAAAAAGGGCTGGGGATGTAGCACAGTGGTAGAGCACCCCTGGGTTCAATCTCTATACTACCAAAAAAAACCAAAATTCCATCTTACATCATTCACAAATTTTGTTACCAGACTAAAGAACTACGCTGTAAGTTCCTTGACCATCTCAATATTATTTACAGCACTTAAGGGCTGGAGCTAAAGTACAGTGTCAGAGCATTTGCCTTGCACATGTGAGGCACTGGGTCCAATCCTTAGTACTACATAAAAATAAACAAAATAAAGGCATTCTGTCCATCTACAACTACAAAAAAGTTTTAAAAGTTATTTTAAAATATATTACTTATAGCATTTAAAATGTTCATCCCATGGCTATGAGTAATCAAAACATATTCATTAAATAAACACAGGGGGCAAAGGAAAAAGTGATGTATAAATGGAACAAGAAGAGAAAAACTGAACAAGGCTCGAGAGCAAAAGCTAAAGATGGTATACAAAGATCCCCCACCAATAGTAATCTCTCCAAACTTAAAAAATATAGATATCTGGACCCTACCAGAGATGAAACAAATCCTCCTAGGTGTTAATCATGTAGCTCAGGAGTAGAACACATGCCTAACATGTGAGAGGCACATCCTCAGCATTACATAAAAAAAAACCACCTCAAATAAGATTCAAAGGTCTGCATTTCAATCTCTCCTGGTGATTCTGAAACATAACAGGTTAGCAAAGCACTAGATAATGATGGTAAGTTGCCTACCTTTTAGTTCTATGACAACTCAGCCTTTACATCAAAATAAAATTTGTAAAACACTGTATACTACTAGTGGAAATGCAAAATGCTTCAGTCATTGTAGAAAATAGTGGTGGTCCCTCAAAAAGTTAAATTCAGCCAGGCACGGTGGCACATGCCTGTAATTCCAGCAGCTTGGGAGGCTGAGACAGGAAGATCACAAATTCAAAGCCATCCTTGGCAAAAAGCAAGGTACTAAGCAACTCAGTGAGACCCTGTCTCTAAAAAAATATAAAATAGAGCTGGGGATGTGCTCAGTGGTCAAATGTCCCTGAATTCAATCCCCAGTACTACCCCCCACCCCACCCCAAAAAGATTAAATACAAGGCTTGGGGTACAGCTCAGTGGTAGGGTACTTGCCTAGCACATGTGAAGTCCTGGGTTTGATCCCTAGTACCATACAAAAGTTAAATATAGAATTACCATATGATGTAACAGTTCCATTCCTGGGCATGTAACCAAAAGAAATGAAAGTATAGACGTAATAGATAACTGTACACCAATATTCACAGCAACACTATTCCCAATAGTCAGAAGGAGAAACAACACAAATGTTCCTCAATGAATGAATGGATAAACAAACTGATCTATATATATATATACAAGGAAATATTATTCAGCTATAAAAAGGAAAGAAGTAGTAATATATGCTACAATGTAGATGAACCTCAAAAAGATGATCCATCAATTTCAGGTTATGTGAATTTTTTTTTTTTTTTAATGAGAGAGAGAGAGAGAGAGAATTTTTTTTTTTAATATTTGTGGTTTTTTTTTAGTTTTCGGTGGACACAACATCTTTGTTTGTATGTGGTGCTGAGGATCGAACCCAGGCCGAATGCATGCCAGGCGAGTGCGCTACTGCTTGAGCCACATCCCCAGCCCTTGGTTATGTGAATTTTAAAAAATCTAATTTGTGAATGGAACAAATCAGGTGCTAAACAATATCTTCTCTTCATCCACAAATACAAAAAGTCACATATTGTAGAATATTCCATTAGCTGAACTATCAAAAATGGTAAATCCACTGAGATAGAACACAGATCTGGAACACAATATGTGTTCCCATATTCCCAGGGGATATGGGAAGAGAGAGAAAAACTATTTAATGATACAGGATTTTCCTTTTGAGATGATAAAAATTATAAAAATGGTTTGAAACTAGACAGAGGTAGTGATACACACCACTGTGAATATAATAAACATCACTAGATTGTTCACTTTAAAATGGATACTTTTGCCAGGTACAGTGGTGCATGCCTGTAATCCCTATTATTTGGGAAGCTGAGGCAGGAGGCTTCCAAGTTTTGAGGCCAGCCTCAGCAACTTAATGAGAGCCTATCTCAAAAAAATAAAAAGGGCTGGGGATGTAACTCAATACACCCCTGGGTTCAATCCCAAGTAATGAAAAAAAATGCTATATCCATGTAAGAATATACCACAAAAAATCCCACATACAATAATCATTCAATAATTAAAATAATAATAGTAATCATAGAAGGGAGATCAATAGAGTAGAGCAAGCAAATCAGAAAAAGGGAAGAGAGAAAAGAGAAAGTACTAGGGAATGAGACTGATCAAATTATGTTAATACATGTACAAATATGGCATAAGGAATCCCACTATTATGTATAATCATAATGCACCAACAAAAAATATATAAATAAATAAACAAAACAGTCAATTTCAGGTTTTGTGAATTTTAAAAAACCTAATTTGTGAATGGAACAAATCAGGTGCTAAACAATATCTTCTCTTCATCCACATAAACTTTTTTTTTTTTTAGTTGTAGTTGTCAATACCTTTAATTTTTCATTTATTTTTTTATGTGGTGCTGAGGATCGAACCCAGGGTCTCGTACACGCTAGGTGAGTGCTCTACCACTGAGCCACAACCCCAGCCCCACATAAACTCTTAATCTCAATGTAATTTAAAATTGTGTCTATCTGCAGATTGTGGTGGCGCACACCTGTAACCCCAGCAGCTTGGGCGGCTGAGACAGGAGAATTTAGAGTTCAAGGCCAGCCTCAGTAACTCTGAGGCACTAAGCAAGTCAGTGAGACCCTGTCTCTAAATAAAATAAAAAATAGGGCTGAGAATGTGGTTCAGTGGTCGAGTACCCCCTGATTTCAATCCCTGGTACCAAGAAAAAATTGTGTCTATCTGAAAAAAATCAGTTTTGTTTCTTGAAGGGAGAGACTGACTACAGCAGGTTGAACTCAACAGTAGTTTTTAAAAATGAATTGTTCAATAAAATTTGCTGGTTATTTTCAAAATAAATTTGCAGGTTTTTTCTTCAAACCTCTTTGTTGATATGTGTATATAAACATAAACATATATAAAATACAAATGTAGTAAAAATCATTTTTCAACCATTTTTTCCTAAAGAGTCTAAATATTAAATTTAAATTCTTACCCCCTTCTCTGTGCATCAACCCAGGCCTGGTCTCTGTTATCTTTTTCAGGATCATATAGTAATTCATCATTTGTTAGAATCCTGTGTCGTTTCTTCTTTTTCTTCTTGGTCACCTGTGCTAATGTTTTTAAAAGTTAAGGATATAGCTAAGTATCGTTGGTAAAGTTCACATTTCTTTAACATAAAATAAAGAATCTCCTGTTTATCAAGCTACGTATATCAAGCTACGTATTTATTTTAATTATCCTTAAAAAGAAAAAAATTGGGCTGGGAATGTGGCTCAAGCGGTAGCGCGCTCGCCTGGCATGCGTGCCGCCAGGGTTCCATCCCCAGCACCACATACAAACAAGGATGTTGTGTCCGCCGAAAACTAAAAAATAAATATTAAAATTCTCTCTCTCTCTCTAAAAAAAAAAGAAAAAAAAAAAAAATTTTTTTCTCTTTTTTCTGTGGGGAGGGTAACTGAGGATTGAACCCAGGTGGGCTCTACCACTGAGCTACATGCTCAGCCCTTCTTGTTTTTTGTTTTTTGTTTTTTTTAGACAGTATCTCACCAAGTTATCAAGGCCAGCCTGGGCAACTTAGTGAGACCCTGTCTCAAAATAAAAAGTAAAAAGGCCTAGGGATATAGTGCATCAGTAGAGCAACCTGTATTAAATCCCTAATATCAAAAAAAAATAATTGGAATACAGGGCTGGGAGCATAGCTCAATAGTAGAATGCTTGCCTAGTATGCTCAGGGCCCTGGATTTGATCCCCAGAACAAGGAAGGAAAAAGAAAAGGAAAAGAAGAAAGAAAGAAGCTAGGCATAGTAGCACATGCCTGTAATCCCAGCTGCTCTGGAGCTAAGGCAGGAGGATCACAAATTCAAGGCCAGTCTAGGAAACTTAAATTAGACTCTGTCTCAAACTAAAAAATAAAAATGACTGGGGATGTGGCTCAGTGGTAAAGCAGTCCTGGGTTCAATCCCCAGAACTGCAAAACAATTAAAAAAGAAAGAAAAAAGGGCTGGAGTTGTGGCTCAGTGGTAGAATGCTCGCTTAGCACGTGCAAAGGACATGGGTTCGATCCTCAGCACCACATAAAAATAAATAAAATAAAGGTATTGTGTCCAACTACAACTAAAAAATAAATATTTTTAAAAAAAGAAAGAAAGATTGGGGCTGGGGATGTGGCTCAAGCGGTAGCATGCTCCGCTGGCATGCGTGCGGCCCGGGTTCGATCCTCAGCACCACATACAAACAAAGATGTTGTGTCCACCAAAAACTGAAAAATAAATATTAAAATATTTTAAAAAAAAAGAAAGAAAGAGAAAAAACCCACAGCTATCTACGTATATTAGACTTCTGTTTGTTCTGTTTTGTAGTACTAGGGATTGAACCCAGGTGTGTTCTAAAACTGAGCTACATTCCCAGCCCTTTTTTAATTTATTTTATTTTGAGATGGGGTCTCTAGGTTGCCCAAGCTAGACTGGACCTTGTGATCCTTCTGCCACAGTCTCCCAAGTGATGAAATTATAGGCATGTGACACCATATCTAGCACATACATTACTTTTTAAATTTATTCTAGCACACCAATATTTTAAGTAATGACATAAAAGTATAAAACGTCCTTTTAAATATAAATTTGTTATTTTGTATATTCCAGTGTAACTCCTTATGTAATTAGCTTTCCCAACTAAATATAATTAATTTTTCCAAATTAGGAAAATTCTTCAGGAAAGTAAAAATTCAGAAAAAATGCAGGTGTGAAAACAAATGTTGAGCCAGGCAAGTGGCACATGCCTGTAATCCCAGAAGCTCTGGAGGCTAAGGCAGGAGGATCTCAAGTTCAAAGCCAGCCTCAGTAAAAGCAAGGCATTAAGCAACTCAGTGAGACCCTGTCTCTAAATAAAACACACACAAAGAAAGGGCTGGGGATGTGGCTCAGTGGTTAAGTACCCCTGGGTTCAATCCTCAATACCAAAAAAAAAAGGTATAAAGAAAACAAATGTTGTTAGTCTGAAGGACCTAGAAGGAGTCTGGGGAAAGATCCCTGAGCCCTGAGCAGGGGAAGTACTGAGTCAGGACACATTCTCCCCTTCCCTAGCATACCCATGCAGTGCTACTGATAATGCCATGTACTCATAAGTCTTTGTTCCCAGCTTTTATTACTAATCAATCATCTTTTTATTTTCACATCAACCACCTACAATTTCTTAAAAAATAAAACTCAAAGAAAAATCCTAATATCAACTAGTAGGTAAACCTTTTTCATAAAATATTACTGCTAAGGCTGATAGATATGTTATTTACCTGATTTGTCTTCATCCTCAGAATCTGAATCAAAATATATATCATCGTAATACTTCGCCGGAGCTATTCCAACTTTATTATTTCCTGAAGAAGACCCTATGAAAACCAGAAATGAAGTTTATAGACTAATCATACATAATTCATAAGAAAAAACCTCCATGTCTTCTTTCATTACTACAAAGTAATATCAGCTTATTCACAATCTCATTTGGATGGTTAAATATTTTCACATAGTGACATACTTTATTTTATGCTCTATGCAATTACAGAAAACTGCCCCCCCACCTTAATTTTAGTGTTCTAAATCTTTTTTCCTTCCCAAAAATCTAATTAATTTTTTAAGGGGCTGGGGTTCAGCAGTAGCACACTTGCCTGGCATGTGTGGGCACTGGGTTCAATTCTCAGCCCCACATATAAATAAATAAATTAAATAAAGGTCTATCAATAACTAAAAAAAAAAAAAATTTTAATTTTTTTTTTTTTTAAAGGCCACCTTTTCAGGTTGCCCATATACAAATCTCTATCTTTCAGACAGGGAGTGCACTGTGAAGAACAGGGAATGAGTATCTTGTTTTAAGGGAGCTTAATGGAAAGAAAAGCTCTAAGGAAAGGCAAGGGAATGACGAAGACACACTTTTCCTCTCTTCAACTGTACTCAGTTCCATACTATTACCTATACTTATATCATCACATGCCTGTCTCCCTCATTCTTCCTCTAATTAACACTTGCTTTAGTTGTTGTTATTATTATATGCTTTCAGTTCTTACCAGTTAATACATAAAATACCAATATAGTAACATGAAAACCAGT
Source organism: Marmota marmota marmota (assembly GCF_001458135.2). Classification (NCBI taxonomy): domain Eukaryota; kingdom Metazoa; phylum Chordata; class Mammalia; order Rodentia; family Sciuridae; genus Marmota; species Marmota marmota. Next base: position 24,893,320 of record NW_025999900.1, on the reverse strand, counting down.
GCTGAAGAGTCCTACTTTCACAAATTAGATTTTGGGTCAGGTACATTTAACAAAAAGACCAAATTTAAAATATAAAATGTTTTATTACTACTAAAATAGGAATTTATGATGATACATCATTAAATCTGCCATCAGTGACATCTAATGTTCAAAATACCTATAAGACTCATGTGTCTTTTCTTTTAATCCTTGAGTAAAAACTACAAAAGGACATTATCCAAATAAATAATGCTAAATAATGTCTTTTCAACAACGCATGACATTTTCCCATAGTCATCAAAGAAAACTCTGGTTCAGTTGCCAAACATAATTCCTTCACCCAATTAGTATTTACTGTGCACCTATAGAAAGTTCTGGAAACACAGAGCATGAGTAAGCTTCCTATCCTATGGAGCTTATAAAAATAGGTATAAAAACCGAATCAAAAGCGTATCTGTTCCAGGGCTGGGGTTGTGGCTCAGCAGTAGAGCTGCTAGCACGTGCCAGGCCCTGGGTTTGATTCTCAGTACTGCATGTAAATACATAAATAAATAAAGCGTACCTGTTCCTAGAGAAGATAATTTGTCCTCCATTGTTTTTATGGTAGAATTCAATTCAGCTTCCATTTCTTTTTCAAATTCATCTTCACTAGATGACTCACTTTCTCCAGTAAGACATTCTCTGATGAGTTTTCGTTTTTGGTCTGGAGTTCCATGTAAAAGCACATCCACTTCATCTTCAGAGCTAAATACATATACATATATAAATATTAAAAAATTAAAATCACTCAAAATTCATTCTCATCATCTCACTGTTTAATTATTTTGACTTTACAAGGTTACATTTGATATTATATACAGCAATTCTCACTTGGTAAATCAATTGTCTTGCTTATTTCCATTTATTTATCTATCTACCTACCTATCTATGTATTTAGTTATTTACAAATGGAGTCTATGTGCCCAGCATGACCTCAAACTTATGGGCTCAAGTGATCCTTCTGCCTCAGCCTCTCAAGTAGCTGGGACTACGGTGTGTGCCAACAGAGTACTTGACTCCAAATTTTTTAAAGTCTATATAACATTTCCTCTTATAGATTCCATACATTTATTTCTAAATTCTTTGTTATTAAATGTTACAATGAACATTTCTGTGTAGGTAACTTCTTTAGGATAAATGTCTAGAACTAGATACAAACATCATTCTGACTTATTGTATTATCACATTACTTTCAAAAATCATTGTACCAATTCATAATTCCATCAAAAATAAAAAGTTTACTTCACAGAACTGGCAGCTTTTTAAGTTCTGAATACTTAAATAAGACATATACGGGTGTCGGGGTTGTGGTCAGTAGTATAGTGCTTGCCTAACACATGTGAGGCACTGGGTTCAATCCTCAGCACCACATATAAATAAATAAATAAATGGTATTGGGTCCATCTACAACTTAAAAAAAAAAATTTAAAGCTATGAAATGTTAACAAAGTAAATTAAATGCCTGTAAAATTTTCAATGTAATTTGTAGTACATAAATAATATTCAATTACTCACAGACTAGTAAACAGATACAGAATATTCCTGATTTGACTTCTCTGTTCTCTGTTATAGAATAGTGCTTTTGCCGGGCATGATGGCATACACCTACAGTCACAGCTGCTCAAGAGGCTGAGGCAGGAGGATGGAGAAAGTTCAAGGCCAGCCTCAGTAATTTGCAAGATTCTAACTTAAAATAAAAGGGGTTCAGAGTGTAAGCACCCCTGGATTCAATCCCCAGTACTGGAAGGAAAAACCAAAAGTAAATCAGAAAAATGCAATTCACACCAATTTCAATAAAGACTGAGGCTTTAGCCATTACCACTATTTTCATTCAGGTCCTTTTAGCCCTGCTTGTACTACTATAAGTTAAGGATCTCTAGGCCTCCAAACTCATCATTTTCACTCCACCCTTAATCCTATTGCCAGACTATTTTTCCTAAAGAACTCTCATCTCACCACTACCCAACTCAGGAGCCTTCCATGGTCAATCCTCTGAGCACACCATTAAAAATACCCTTCAATCCCAGAGGCTCAGAAGGCTGAAGCAGAAGGATTGTGAGTTCAAAACCAGTCTCAGCAAAAGCAAGATGCTAAGCCACTCAGTGAAACCCTGTCTCTAAATAAAATACAAAATAGGGCTGGGGATGTGTCTCAGTGATCCAGTGCCCCTGAGTTCAAGCCCCAATACACACACACACAAAAAAAAAACTGACTCCAACTAATCTTATCAACTTTACCTTCCACTCTTTTTTTTTTTAAAGAGAGAGAGAAATTTTTTAATACTTATTTTTCAGTTTTCAGCAGACACAACATTTTTTATTTTTATTTTATGTGGTGCTGAGGATCGAACCCAGCACCCCGCGCATGCCAGGCGAGCCACATCCCCAGCCCACCACTCTTGCCCTCTATCTAGCTACCCTGGTCTTAAACAAGGGGCAGTTTTCCCTCCCAGGGCATATTTAACATGACTAGAGAAATTTTTGATTGTCACCACTGGGCACAGGGAGAATAGGCTACTTGCACACAGTGGCTACAGGCCAGGGATGCTGTTAAATACCCTATAACGCTCAAGATATCCCCTGCAAGTGGATCACAGTGGCACATGCCTGTAATCCCAGAGGCGCAGGAGGATCATGAGTTCAAAGCGTGCCTCAGCAAAATCGAGGCACTGAATAATATTATTTAGAGATCCTATCTCTAAATAAAATACTCAGTAGTCACATGCCCCTGAGTTCAATCCCTAGTACCAAAAACAAAACAAAACAAAACAAAACAAAAAAAAGATATCCCCCAACCAAAAAGAATTATCTGACCCAATATGCCATCCAGTGCTGTCAAGTTTGAGAAACTCTGATCCTATAATCCAGTGTTTCAAAAGTATGAAATGTAAATTATTTTAAGTAGTAGCAGGATGATCAGCCCAATAAGTTAACACTGAATTCACTGCTGAAGGGAATGTGAAATAGTACAGCTTGGCAGTTTCATATAAAACAAAACATGCAACTATTACACAACCCAAACCTTTGTAACTCCTAGGCATTTACCCACCCCCAAAAAAATGAAAACTTAAGTTCACCCAAAAACCTATACATGAATATTTATAACAGCTTTATTCTCAACAGCCAAAACTAGAAACAACTCAAATGTCATTCAATGAGTAAACTGTGGAATACTACTCAGCCATTTAAAAAAAAAAAAAAAGGAATGAACTAGTGATACATGCAACAACCTGGATGAATCTCTAGAGAATTATGCTGAGTGAAAAAGAGCCAAGCCCAGAAGGTTACACAGTGTATGGTCTCATTCACGCAGCATTCCTAAAATGACAAAATTATAGAAATGGAGAAAAAATTAGTGGCTGCCAGGAGTTAGGTAGGGCATGGAGGTGAGAAGGAAGTGGGCATAACAGTTAAAGAGCAGCAAGAGGGATCCATGTGGTGATAAAATGTTCTGTATTTTGACTGTCATGGTCCATCTCCTAGCACTATAGTTTTCTAATATGTTAACATTGGAGAAAACTGTGAAATGTATATGGGATCTCTATATTATTTCTTACAACTGCTTGTGAATCTATAATAACTTCAAAATAAAAAGTTTTTAAAAAATTGAATCAGAAGACAAGAGCATTCCTCTTTTTGCAATTTTTCTCCACTCCTTGTAGTTATTTCAAGACAAGTCATAGTCTTTAGCACTGCTGGAAGAGGCAAAACAAGCTCTGCATATTCTTGCTGAGTTTGCCAAGAATGCAAGGTTCTGACCACTCTTCACTCAGGCCATTTCTCAGCATTGTGTTTGCAGCAAGCAACCCTGAGGAATGAGATAATGTTTCCTTCCAGCAGAGAGAGTAGGTTTATTTATTATCAGCTTTGAAAGAGGTGATTCTCTTAAGTATTCTTTAATCACCATACAAACCCACAGAATATGCAGATTCATCTAGCACGATCCCTTCTTGGAACCCCTGTAAGATGGAAAAGTAAGAGCAACCAACATGACATGATGCTTGCTATGCTACTTGTAGTCTTTTCTCTGACCCAGAAGTCTCATATCTTCTGCCAGCTTCCATCAAACAGCAACAGGCTTTGATATTTGTTTAATTAGTGTAAAAATAAATCTTAACAGAGACTTCTCAACCATCTAACACCAATATCTCCTTTTTCTTTCCTTTTTTTTGGGGTGGTGGTGGTGGTAGTAACTAGGGATTGAACCCAGAGGCATTGTACTACTGAGCTACATCACCATTCTTTTTTATTTTGAGACAGGATCTCACTAAATTGCTGAGGATAGCCTCGAACTTTCAATCCTCCTGCCTCAACCTCCAGAGCAGTCATCACCCCAACACCAATCTCTTTTTAAAATAACATTGAGGTCAGAGCCCTCAGCAAGCAATGCTGTCTAATAACATTATTTTCTTTTCACAATATTTATAATTACCTTACCGGTGACAACTGTCATAGGATTATAAAGCTTCCTTAAAGAAATTTAATTTCAACTGGGCACAGTGGTGCACACCTGTAATCCCAGCTGCTTGGGAGACTGAGGCAGAAGGACTTAAAAGTCCCAGGTCAGCATCAGCAATTTAGGGAGAACCTCTCTAAAAATAAAATTCAAAAAGGTCTGGGGGTATGTGGGGGGCGGGGTGTGACTCAGTGGTAGAGAACCCCTAGGTTCAATCCACAATGGGGCAGGGTACAAAAAAATTTAACTATAAAAATGTAATTGACTGGCTGGGATTGTGGCTCAGAGGTAGAGCGCTCGCCTAGCATGTGTGAGGCACTGAGTTAGATCCTCAGCACCACATAAAGTAAAATAAAGACATTGTGTCCACCTATATCTAAAAAATAAACACTAAAAAAGTAATTGACCTTAAGAAAAATATTAAGTCAATAACAACACAAGTGTACATGGAGAGGATAACAGAATAACTCAAATCCAGAAACACTGCTATATTCCAATCAAACTAAATATAAACTGAATTACTAAGTAATGTAGCTCCTTTCACAGTCAATACCTATTAACTGAAACTCTTTTTCACAGGGAATCTTACTATCCATTCTCACTCTTCACCACAGAAATCCTTTCAGCAGTCTGGTCTTCCATGTCTACAACTGTTCCCCAGGACAATGAGGAACCATTGTGAACGAATAAAGTGCTTCACAGAAAGCTTCATCAGGCAGAATTAACTTTTTAAAGTTTATGAATATGACCCACTGACAGCTAAAGAAATAGCTAAAAGATTTTCACAGGAAAATCTTTTGACAATATAACTACAAGTTTCTTTCAAGTAGGATAAATCCTCTCTTCTGGAAATTCCCATTTCATCTGTGTCTATTTCGGTCCATCATTTTCTAAAATGCTCTTCCAAAATATATACATCATTTCACTAACCCTATATAATGTAAGCCTTTGAAAACCAAGGCTTTTAGTGATTTACCTCTGTAGCCCACAACAAACATACAGTAGTAAAATTGCCTGTTCAATATTCCCTTATTTCTGTTTCACAGGTCAGTCTTTTAGGTGGACACTTCAGAGATTGGGGCTGTAGCTCAGCGGTAGAGGACTTAACCAGGCATGTGTGATCGCGGCTCTGGGTGACTAAAAAAAGGCACTTCACATTAAGTCCTTTGACCATCACTATACACTTACGATATATCTCCATACTTATTATATTTCCTTTTTCATAGATGTAAAACCGAGGAAAAGTGACTTGCCTTGGGTCACACTGCTAGCAAAATGTAGAGGCAGAATTCAATCTCACGGTCTTTATAGATTTACGCTTGGCCCCCAGTGACTCCGGAAGAGCCCTCTTCCTGGCGCTGACGTCTGGCCCGCCTCCCCAAGGGCTGCGCGACCCCACCAGGAACCCCCGTTGGCCTCCCACAACCGCAGTGGGGTGCTAGGGGCCCCGAGCCTCTGAGCCGACAGTAGGCACAAGCCAGGGAGGGGCAGCAAATGGAAAAGGGTGAGCCTCAGCCGGAAATCTTAGTGGACTATGGTGGGTCGGGGGCCCACCTGCTCAAAGCTGGCTCCTCGTCGCTAGGCTCTTCAACCGCGTAGGGGTCGTAGTCATCCTGCAGCCGGTTCATGGCGGCCTAAAGGTGCCAACACCGTCCACTGCCTGTCAGTAGCGTCTCTGTTTACTCCGCGGGTACCTCCCTAAAGCGTCCCCGACTGCACTTCCGCCCGCACTTCCGGTCCTCTCTGCGCTCTAGCGCAATTGGTCCCAGTGGTGGGTGGAGCAGGGGTTCCGGGAGATGCGGTGTGGGGTCATCTCAGGCCCCTTCGCAGCTTCTTCTTAGGTGAAAATAATAAACAGTACCCTCATGAGTGGCAGTCTCTGAAATGGATCCTCTACAGTCAGTGTCTTACTTGACTTACGAAGCAGAAACCTAGATGATATTCCAACTCCTGGAGCACCCTCCCACCTCCTCGCCTGGAACCCTTTTGCCTTCCTTGCCCCGCCTGGCTTTCTGCTTCTCCACATCATCGCATCCCCATTTTGATTTCTGCCCCAACTGTCTTAACAAAAGCTCTCTCTTTTTGGTCTCAGTTCCAACTCTTGTTTAGCCCTCAATCGATTCCACTCCCATGTCACATAAAACTGATTACATAAAGTAGATTTGTTATGGTTTTTTTCTCTTATAAACCTATTTTGGTATAGTGGGTGTGGGCCATGATCCCTTATAGTGAACAGAAGGGGGATCACCCCCTTTCCCGCCTCTAAAATACTCTCCTGTGAGTCACAGTGGTATGAAGGAGAGATCTGTAGGGGAACTTGTTTTTTTCTCCTTTTCTAGGAATCATAGCCCTCCTCAGGGATATACCCTTATGTGCATTTTCATTATTCTCCACAAAAGTTGGGCCAATTACTTTCAGATTCCTATAAATTTGTTATTAAGAGATTCTAAGGAGTTGGCAGTGGTCCTAGAACCTGTACACTTTGAAGGTAAGACTGCCATTTGGACTGGCTTTTTGAGATTCTATGTGTTGTTGATGGGCAAAGAGAAACTAGCACATATATCAGAGAAACAGAAGATATAAGGTTAGGTAGAAAGGAGGTGTGTAGGACAAAACAAAAGTGGCCATGATTTAAAGTCCTGATCTAAAATTCTACACTCACATGGATTAAAGTCCAGATTTAAAGGTTACTTTCACATACTTGATTACAAATGGCACTGTTAAATCAATTATTAGACTTTATCTGCAGGTCCATAAATAACTTCTTTCCTGACATGGATCTAAAAGAAAAGCAGGTCAGAGAATGCCTTTGCCCAACTTAGGATCTGATTATCTATGTCATACTCCAAATCAAACCCTCAACACTACATCACTGAAGTACTATTTACAAAACAGTACAATAAAACCCCTAGTGGGGAAATGATTAGGGATTTTTTTTAAAAAACAAAGAAGAAAATTATCCCTAGTGTTGGAGTATGGGATTGTGTGGGTTCTTTGTCTAGTGAATTTGAAGAATGAAATCCACAGACACAAGGGTGAGAGAAAATTAACAGGATTTATTAGAGTAATACAAAGAAAGAAATCAGAACTCCTACAGGGGAAGATATCTGTTGTCTAGGGGTTTATATGAGTCTACAGGGTTAAGGAAATTAGCCCCTTACCCAATCCTGGATAAGGCATTCAGTGTCCATGAACTCCTGACTCACTTACTGAGCTTTTTTTTTGGAAGTTTTTTTGTAGTTTTTCTACTTACGCAGGAATTGGCCTGACTTTGATGAGTCCTGGCTTGTGTCTGTGGTCTCTCAGCCCCGTTACACAGAAAAACCTGACTCTGGAGGGGCCCAAGTTTCCTATCTGCCTGTTTCAGTTATTTTCCTGCCTCAGTAGGTAACAGTTATATAATATGTTCAGCTACCAACACAGAAGAGGACTAAAAATACCCTTAGATCATGTTTCTTCTATAGATTTTACACATATAAATATGCCTACCTAAGATGTAGCTAGTGCAGTCCTCTCTTAACACCCATATTCTACCTTGTCTCATAGTCATACTTGATTACAAATGGCACTTGGTAGGTGTAGATTCTCTTCTTAGTAAAATCAATCTGTGCCTCAATTTCTTTCTTTTTGAATCTGAAAAGTTTCTCATAATGTTAAAAAACATCTTAAATAAAGTTATCACATTTTCAGTAAAACTTGTCTTTCCTTGAAACCGAAACACATAAAATTAAAACATTTTTTTTTTTTTAAATCATGAGCTCTGGAATGGGTGAACTGGGAGTTGTTACTTCCTCCTCTGAAGGCTTGAAATCTTCCTCTCCATGTCCAGGGCCTGTAAGGTGTGGTGGTGTGGACTCCCAGGAATGGGAACAAGACCCAGGAGAATTCCTGATACATCCAACAGGAAACATTAGTTGGAAACATCCATTTGATTTCTCTTCCCAAGAAAGGAGCTGGTCAAACTGAGCATTGAGTTTCTCTCAAAGCAATGACTTGGGCATCAGTCATCAAGATAATAATCCAACTTGGTGAACACTGGCTTGTAGTGTTAAACCATGACACAAAGAAAAGACCACTGACTCCAATTTTAAATCAAATTAAAGCAAGTTTGTAATTCTGGCCAGGATTGTCTCTCCTGAAAACCTGTGGCTAGAGATCAGTACCCCAGCTCTCTAGGAAGAGAAGCATGGAAGCAGCAGCAGCAGCAGGCCAGCACAGCCAGGCCTAGCTTCAAATCCAGACCCCTGCTGAGCCTACTAGCCTGTGCCTCAAAAAGTTGCAAAAAGTTGCAACACAAAAAGTTGCAAAAGGGGGAGTGTCTTGAGAATTTACAGATAACAGGATTTTAACAAGCATAATACAAAGGCAGATAGTAGGTTAATGGTCTAGATGGTTCAACATTTCAAGTTAGAGAGTAAATTTAGATCCCAACACCAGAATTTATGAGGTGCCTATACCGTTATGTACAGTAGGGAGCAGAGTAATCTCTACCAAAATTGCAAGTTGGTGATTGTCATAAATTATTTGTCTCAAAGCCTTCATGTTTTTTATTTTGTAATGTTTTGTTTTGGTGTGTGTGTGTGTGTGTGTGTGTGTGTGTGTGTAGAGGGTTGTTATCTGGTCAAGAAAAGCTAGGCATGGGTGAGTTCAAGGCATGNCCCGTGCCATGCCTAGGCTAGCCTGTGCCTCAATTTGACCCAGACCTAAATTCCTTGTTGTGCCAATGTCAAGGAAAATCACAGCCTGAGTTGAGATCCAGCTTCCTTTTGGAGGACCTCCCATGACCCTCTACCCAGTAACAAAACAATGAGACTTCCTCACCCTCTTGTCTAAAATTTTAGCCCTCATGCTGAGTGTGGTGCCACCAACCAGCAATTCCAAAAATTCAGGAGGCTGAGGCTGGATAATCACAAGTTCAAAGCCAGCCAGCCTGGGCAACTTAGCAAGACTCTATCTCAAAATTAAGTGGGCCAGAGGCATTGCTCAGTGGTAGAGGGCCTCTAGGTTCAATCCCAGTACCAAAAATAAAATAAAATAAAAATAAAAACATTAAATTAAATTAAAAGCACTGTTAGACCAGGACGCAAGAAAAGACCACTGACTCCAATTAAAATCAAATTAAAGCAAGCTTATTATTTCGACCGGCCGGGCTGCCTCTCCCTCCCAAAACGGAGGGAACAAGACAGCACCCCAGCTTTCCTGCATCCCAGCTTTATAGCCCAGAAAGTTACACAAAGGGGGGTTACAGATAACAGAACTCTGACAAGAATCACACTAATGGTAGTTTACATTTTTTGCTGGCCCCAACATCAGAATTTATGAAGACCATTAGAGCCTCAGAGAGGGTTGTTGTCTGGCCAGGGAAGGCCAATATTTATGAGGTATCACTAAGTTTCAGAGAGGGCTGCTATCTGGTCAGAGAGCCAGGCATTCCAAGCAGGTTCAGAATTTGCAGTAATTTATAGTAAACCTGAAATTATCTTTTCATGGCTTTGTGGCAAGATGGCTCCCAATTTTAAGAAAAGATCAGGTTGGGTCTATCAAGCACCCTGGTTTCAATCCCCAGTACCAATAAATAAATATATAAATAAACAATTTAAGCCTTTAACTGCAATCTTTCTAACTCATCTTCTCTATTCCTTAGTCTATTTCTATCCACTTCTATTTCATATTGTTTGTTGGCTTACTGTTTGTCTCTGTTCCATTTCTGTATTGCTACAAAAAAAAATTCAAAACATGAAGGCTTTGAGACAAATAATTTATGATAATCACCAACTTGCAATTTTGGCTGCGATTACTCTGCTCCCCAATGTACAGACTGCCAGCTGAGGACTGAAACTCTGGACCTGCATTTTTCTCCACAAAGCCTTGGGTTTTCTTACAACATGCAGCCTCAGAGCAGTCAGCCTTCTTACTTGACAGTTCAAGTCTGCAAGATGGATCCCAGGTGGAAGCTGTTCGCTCCCTCTGACCTAGCCTCAGAAGTTCCTGGGTATCACTTCTGTCACATTCTGTTGGTCAAGGCCAGCCCAGATTCAAGAAGACTCCACCTCTCAATGGGAGGAGTAATAAAGATATAAAAATGTTCCCTTTACTGGCTAAAGATGACTTGTGGATGACTCACCATCTAAATACAAAATGAAGGTTGAATAGATTAAAAAGAATTTTTCAGGTAGCATGGATTGACTATAAAGCATAACAATAGGGCTGGGGATATAGCTCAGTTGGTAGAATGCTTGCCTTAGATGCACAAGGCTCTGAGTTCAATTCCCCCCAGCACCACCAAAAAAAAAAAAAAAAA
>NW_025999900.1:24877366-24881859 GCF_001458135.2 Marmota marmota marmota | reverse complement strand
CCAAAAAAAAAAAAAAAAACAAAACAAAAAAAAACCATGAATAAAACATAACAATACATTTGAAATCTTTCAAGAGTGTGTTTTTCTGCTGTTGTTTGTGCTTTGTGTGTATGGTGCTGGGGTTTGAACCCAGGACTTCATACATGCTAGGAAAACAGTCTACCACTGAGCTACTTTCCTCATCCTCAAATGCTTTTTTTTTAGATACCATGAATTTATTACTTCAAAAATATAGAACATGTTCAGCTCTCTGCTCTCTTCCTCTTCTCCCTCTCCTCTCTCTGCTCTACCTCTCCTTTTCTTCCTCTTTGGGCAGACCCCAGTAAAATCTCTTGGTTGAATCTCTGTCTCGTGAGTCATTCGCCTTTCATTGGTGCCCAGACTAGGATGGGACTCCCCTGCTTTTAAGCAGGACTCCCATCCCACCAGAGATCACCACGTGAGCGGAGACTAACCAGCGCCCATTTTCTCGTTGGCCTCCTTCGAATCCACCATCAGCCTATGAATGGTATCTTTGGTGTTTTCAGGCTCATGCAGCATGGCTGGCTGGTTCGTGGAGTTCCTGGAGGCCCTCCAACAGGACAGCTGGCTGATTCCCCCCATTTGCAGGGACAAGGGTTGGATAGAGACTATCCATGACCTGTGGCTTCGAGGAACTTTCATCGATTTCAGCCGCAAGGAAATTCACATCTTCAGCACCCTGGCCTTCACAGCTGTGCTTCTTTTGTCCCCGCACCCTGACCAGCCTCCCTTCCTTCACACTTGTCCCTCTCCAGCAGGAAATAGATGATCTTGTGGATCTTGTCGCCCTGCTCCCAACATAAAACAAAAAGGGAGGAATGTTGGGTGTGTGGGTGACACTCCCCTCTGAAGTTAAGTTTCCATCTTGCAAGAACATCTTGGAATCCCTTACCCCTCCCCCTCCTCTCCAAGAATGCCAAGCCAAAGAGCACCAAATTCAAAAGTTCTCTCAACCAATCCCCGTGGGACACCCTCCACATAGCCTACGCAACCCTTCTTAAGCCGAAGCTTGCAAGCTCACGGTCTCTGCCCTCTTCCCCTCTGCTCTCTGACCTCTTTCTCTCTTCTCTCTGCTCTTTGCCTCTCCTTTTCTTCCTCTTCCGGCAGCCCCCTAATGAAACTCTTGGTTGAAAAAAATATATATAGAATAGTTCAATCTTTAAATAAGTTGTATGAAAGAAGAATATTCATGTCAAGAATATTCATATGTCAAGAATAAAATTAAACATTTAAATCCCAAAGTAGAAGTTTCAGTACAGCGGTGGACAAATCAGAAGTCAATGACACCTCTTAGACAAAATGGAAATGAAAATCAAATTCTAGGTAGCATTCCCAAAATTTGTGTGGCATATTCTGCAGACTTTTTCCTTCAAACTGTAGAGGTAACTGTTTCTTCCTTGCCTGACTTGTGAATAGACACTTTAAAAGCTAAAGCCTAAAACCCTGGTCTTCAGGTTGACAGGATGAAGATATAGGGGCTCGAAGAAGAGGGAAGTCTGTGTCCTCATGATACCCCTGGGAGACCGAACCAGTCCTAGGACTGCCTCCCTCTGAACTCCGTGTGTGAAAGAATCCAGACAGCAGAAACTATAATGTTTAACTGTGGGAAGCCATTCTCACACGTGACTGAGCAACTCCCGGTTTGGGTCTGAGGCGCTCTGGCTAACTGTGTTGGAGCTTTCCCGGCCCTCTCCTGATGAGAGAGCCCATCCGTGTGGGGGCGTGACTGACCACTGACCCTGGGGGCCAATCACTGACCCTGACCTTGGAGTGTGGCCCCCCCTCAACCTTCATTGGATGGAATTCTCCCCTGAATTTCTTGTTCCCCAATAAAAGGCTACTCCCTGGCCTGCTCCCTCTCTCTCTCTCCTGCTAGCCCTGAGTAATCCTTGCTGCCTAACAGGGTGGTTCGAGGTGGGAAACAGAGAGGGGAGCCGTCTAGGGCCTGGTCATAGAAAAAGGTAACTGAGTCTGTGTGTTTTATTTTGATCTCACTAGCTAACTTTTATGCCAAGAACCTCATTAATGAAACCAGTGTGCTGGTCGCATGGTGGATTTAACAAAACAAAATCAAAGCATATGTAGAAAACTTTAGACTTCTATATCAACTTAGACATCATATATACAAAACAACACAAAAATTTACCTCCCACACACTCATTGCTAAGGAAGCTGCAAAAGGATGTGCTCTACCCAAATGAGATGATGACCCAAAATGCAAAGGATAAGACACAATAGCAAATAGGGCCCTGATGCAAGAAAGCCAAGAGAAGTTCAGAAGACCATCATCAAAGGCCAGTTCCCAGAAAATGGTACTGCAGACTTACTTAAATCCATTTTTTCCATGAACTTTTCAATTTCATTCTCCAATTTCTGTTGCACAGGTGGTCTCCAATTCATGGGCTCATGCGATCCTCCCTCCTTAGCCTCCAAGGTGACTGGGATTAAAGTCATACACCACTGCACCTGGACACTGTACATGACGATGTAGCTTTCTGTAATAAAATCATTAGCTTCTCAGCAAACTTGATGAGCAATGGTTCCAGCTGAAAGATGTCGCCAACTTGTTCTCAAATTTTCCAGAATGCTACAAAAAAGAAACATAATGTCTTGAAGGTTCTTTATTTTAAATCACGTTTCTTCTCCCCATGTCGAAGTTTTCCAATCCATTGCCCTTCCACTCTTCAGGGGGCCTCCTGTTCGAGCATTTTCTTCACCTTAGAAGTCCGGGTCTCAGGCGTGACTTCTGAGGCCACCCGATCCTAAACAGGACCCTTCTATGCTGCCAGACCTAGGAGCCAGGACCAGCAGCCCCACTGACAGGACACAACCTCCATGCTTGTCCGCCTCGGACCTAGGCTAGACTCCCTCAAGTGGTTTTGTTAATTTTATTCTTTTTTTTTTTTTTTGGTCCTGGGAATTGAACCAGGGAGTGCTCTACCACTGAACTACATCCCCGGTCCTTTTTATTTTTTATTTTGAGACAGAATCTCACTAAATTATTGAGGCTGGCCTTGACCTTGCTATACTCCTGGCTTAGGCGGCCTTCTGAGTGGTTGGGATTACAGGCCAGTGCTACTGCGCTGGGCTTCTCAAATGTTTTAAAACGCTTTTTAGTATTATGTGCTCAGCTACTGCACGATTTGCATAGTGGAAGAAGTTTGTATTTTATCCTGGTTTATTTTTTCAAGGTTAAACTCTTGGTTTTATCTTTTTCTTTGAGATTTTACTGGGTTTAGTTGCTATGTCTGTTCAAGTTATTTATGATAGACCTACTAAGAAAGATGCCACCGCAAAACGACTTCTTGTTAAGTTGGATGGGGAAATCTTAGTACTCAATGTTTAAGGGAGGGCGAGAGGAAAATCTCTTATGATGATGATCGCTGTCCGGCAGGCGAAAACTGAACGGACTGCAATTTCCTTATTGCTGAAAAGGAAAGTGAGACCCAGACCCGAACAAGTACCCGCCACAGTAGTGGGTCCCTCAGGGACTGCGCTGTGTGCAGCAAAGCGAAAGACGCTGCTCTACCGGTGCTGTCTTAGTAGGCGGGGTGTCAGGGAGGGGAAGACAGGAATTCCGAATACGTCACCACAAGGGCGTGGTGTATGTAGATGACATACTCGCAGAGGCTGCTGGTCCCGCTCATCCAGGACCTCTATATCCTATGAGGGCCTTGTCTAAATTACATTTGGGTTGTTTTCCGAGAAGCGAATATACTGCAAGGAGATCTAAGAATATAAGGGTGCGAAGACTTCATGAGAGAGTTGACCGTGACTTCAAAGTGGGACGGATTCAAGGCTGTAGGTCGAGAAGCTGAGAGCAACTCATACTTACCTGGCAGGGGAGATACCATGATCACGAAGGTGGTTTTCCCAGGGCGAGGCTTATCCATTGCACTCCGGATGTGCTGACCCCTGCGATTTCCCCAAATGCGGGAAACTCGACTGCATAATTTGTGGTAGTGGGGGACTGCGTTCGCGCTCTCCCCTGTTTTTACTGGTTAAACGTAAGATTTGTCTTAGTGTTAGGGTTCTTTAGTGTCTTAAGTATTCAGCTGCGCGGCTTGGGTGTTATTTGTGGTGCCGAGTTCTTCACTGTATATACTCATTTGCGCTAGGCCTGTCTTATAGAGCAAGCGCTCGGTGTTGAAATCGGGTGTTCATTTTCTTTTGTTTTATGATTCTTAGTGACTTTTTATTTTTTGTGTCTCATGTTCTCAGTTTTCTAGATTATAGTCTAAATTATGCCCCGGTACTTCCCAGTTTTAGAACGTGTTTATACGGAAAGTTATGGGCTGGGTTTTCAGTAACAAATTCTTGTTACCAAAACCTGAGAAGGTATGGCCTTACTGCAGATGTCAGCGATTCGAAATGTGTTATGCATTGTCGGCAGAAACACGAAAAGGAAAGCCACTCGAATATGCAGCTTGGCCGTGTGGGGGGTGTGGGGTGTGTGTGTGTGTGTGGGTGTG
>NW_025999900.1:24856957-24872345 GCF_001458135.2 Marmota marmota marmota | reverse complement strand
GGTAGGGTGAGGGTGGTAAGGTGGGATGGGTGGTGAGTGGGTGGGTAGGGTGGGTGGTGGTGGGTGGTGGTGGTGTGTGGGTGGGGGGTGTACGTGGGGGGGTGTTCGCGGGGTGGTAGTTTTTCTGCTCTGCTGTTTCAAATGAATGAAGCATATATACCCAACTGCTTTTTCACTTTAATAGCTAGTAAATGACCTAAAATAAAATATTGTTTTCAATGGTTGGTTCTATGGTTTAGAGGTATTTAGGCTCTCTCAGGAGCATGGCATCCAGAGCTGAGAAATATGCCATTGGTCTCTCGCCTAATCCTAAAACTTTTAAAATTAGCAGTGCTGGGAATTGAATTCGGGTCTCAAATCACGCTAAACAATATACAGCCCAGCCCTAATCCCAGTTTTTGAGTTAAGATTCCATGAGCAGCAGGTTTTGTTACTATGAAAAATTCAAAATTTGGCATCACCAAAATTGAAGAAGTTGATTTTAAATTTTCAAAAGCCTTCTCAGATTCTAGTTTCCAAACCTGAGGGTCTGGATATTTGCTAAAATCTTGTCCGTTTTTTTATGCTCTGCAAAAGCCAAGACCCACTATCTATAATACCTTATTAGTTCCAAAATTTTCTAAGTTGATTTCAGTCCCCTCCCCCATTACCAGGAGGGTGATGGAGCATGAGGTTCACCACTGAGCTAAACCTCTAGCCTGTTTGTTTTATAGTCACTTTTATCTGAAAAATTAGATTTAACACTTTATGGCCTTGAAGTGACAACACATCTCTAAACATTTTACTTCAAATTACTTAGCAATATTGCCATGTACACAAAGGTCTATTTGCCTCCAAACAAGAAATTGTGACAAAGCCAAAGTATCAGATTTACGTTGCTCTCAGATACTATCAGCTCCTCTACACATTGAATATAGATCTCTGTGGTGGGAAAAAAATGATTTTCCTATGAATAACAGGGGAAAAGTAAGAATCCTGAAATCTTTTGCCATAAATACAAAATTTTTTTGCCAGAAGTGAAGGTAGACAAGAATTTAGATTCAGCCACTAAAGGAAAAGAAAAACAAAACGGGTCTACTATAGACAAAAATCTTGCAGACAACAATTAAATTCAGAGTTCAGAATAATTTCAGTCTTAGGAACTACAGTAATTTAATAACATATTTAGTTCTCTAAGACCCTATGTAAATCAATATAGTGGTCAACATCTTTATAAGTGGATTTGGAATGCCTTCCCCCCCCCCAAGGCTATTGTGTTAAGGCTTGGTCACCAATGCAACAATGTCCAAAGGTAAGGCTTTGGGGAAGTGACTGGATCTTAAGGATGCTGACCTCATTTGTGGATTAATCATTTGATGGTATTATTGAGAAGTGATGGAAACTATAGGAGGTGAGGCCTAGTTGAAGGAGTGGGCCCTTGGTGACATGCCCTTGAGGACTATAACTTGTCCCTGGCTTCCCTGGCTTTTCTTTCTCTCCCCTGCCCCACCCCCTTCTCTCCTTCCTTCTTAGTGGTTATGACCTCAGCATCTCTCCTCCACCATTCCCTTCCACCATGGTCATCTCACTTCAGGCCCAGAACAATGGGGCTAGCCAAACATAGAATGAGACCTCTGAAATTGAACCAAAATAAAACAGTCTTCCTCTAAGTTATTTTCCCTAGGTATTCAGTCACAGTGGCAAAAAGATGATTTAATGCTTTTAAATTATCTATTTAAAATTATCTATCTAATTATTTTATAATCAGTTTTAGTCTTTCAGATTGAATTTTCAACAAAGGATTAGAGTTTTACTCCTGACTATGGCTTATTCTTTTGGTAACTTGTTGATTATATTTCTCTAAATAATAATATTGTTCTCTAAAGTCAAATACCATTTACCTTTTTTCTTTAAGAAAGCATAATGTTCTGGCTGCCTCTTTCTCTAGGAGGCATATAAACATGTGTCCCCAAACAGTGCAGGTAGGTAATGTATTATTTGCTAAAGAAATTGTCCCTCATCCTCTTTCAGGAGCTGATTTGAGGTAGAGAGATAAAGAGATGCTGGAGGATCAGAGAGATTAGGGACAGCAGAGAAGAGGAAAGGGATCCTGTGAAAGAGACATTGTGTAGTTCTCACATTTCCTCTTCAACTTTTCTCAATTGTTCCTCTATTTATTCCAGATCATTTTTAACTTTAATCTTAAGAGTGATACTCATCCTATACCAGGAATCCACTTGTTCAGCCCATCTAAAAATCCCTACATTATCCACATCAAAGGAACTCAGACCACTGTAGGACTGGATTCTCATCTTTGCCCAAACATGAGAGATATATTACCCATTTAAGAGAGACTTTCTGACATTTCTAGCCTCCTATATTTTCTCCTTTCAAAGCTGATAGTGATCCTGATGGGGATTTTAGAGCAAATATTATTTGTGCTTACTCAATAACATCTCAATTTTGGAGAAAGTGGTTCCTCTGTTAGTATTCCAAATGAGGGGAGAAATGTAAGTGCTACTTTTCAATTCTTCAGGGTCTCTTATTTGTCTTGTGTGTCCACAAGATTATTAGCTGACCCACTTAAATCAGGAACTGCTAGAACCATTCCATTCTGGTCAACAGAATATTGGGGGAGATAAATTTTCCTATGTACTTAAAAAGCACTAAACCAGACTGTGAAGGATATCACAGGCAAGCCCTGGCTGCCATAACTATCCAACAGACTGGGAGGCTTAAACAATAAATTTATTTTCTCCCAGTTCTGGAAGCTGGAAATCCAAGATTAAGGTACTGATAAGTTTGATTTATCCTGGTGCCTCTTTTCTTGGCTTTCAGATGGACACTTGAAGAACAAAAGACACAGAGTCAGAAACTAGTTTTAAAGCAGAACCTCTGATAGATCCAGCCCACACAGGAGCTGGGGCTGAACAATTAAAAAAAAATGGCTCTTGTGGTTTTATTTAAGAGGGTACATTAAAGGCAGGAATAAAGGTTTCAGGGGTGAAGTCCTGTTTCATCTTGTAGTCAGCAGGTTGATTGGCATTTTGACAGGTCACACCCATCTCTAAGAGGCAGTGCGACTATACAGCGGATCACCCCATCTTTGGTGCTGTGTAGGACCAGGCAGAGCTGAATAGAAATTCACATGTATTTGGGCCATCTTACCCTGTGAGACTGCCACGGGAAGTTCCCAAATACCAGATGTTCCTATTCACTAGGCTGCAAAGCTGATGTAGTCCATCAGCTCACTATGGCTCTCAACAGACTCTCATTTCCTCAAAGGCCTTTTTTCCATGTGAGCACAACATCCCTGGTATCTGAACTTACTTTCTTCCTTCTCTCTCCTTTTCCATTTCTTGTTTGGAGGCAAAAATATCGTTGATTATGTACCCTGCCCTCTAACTCTCAATTCTGCCCCAGCCTCCCCAAGTAGCTTGAACTGTGTGTACCACTACCTTTGCCTCTTTTCTCATGAAGACACCAGTCAGAACCCAGGTGCAGTGGCCTGTGCCTGTAGTCCCAGCTACTTGAAAGGCTGACACAGGAGGACCATTTAAACCCAGGAGTTCAAGACCAACCTGCGCAACAATATAGTAAGACCCTGTTTCAAAAGGGGAAAATAATGCCTTTATCAAAAAAGAAAAAATTTTAAAACTCACATCTTCATGACAGACAAGTAGGTAGTTGCAACTGAGAGCCAGCAGTTTAGTTTAATGCCTAGGAATATAGGGCAACGTTGCCTTCTTTGATATTCACATCTCAAAGAGGGAAGTTTTATTTTATGTATGTATATTTGGTACGGAAGACTGAACCTCAGGGGTACTCAGCCGCTGAGCCCCAGCCCTACTTCGCATTTTACTTGGACACAGCGCCTCACCATACTGCTGAGGTGATCTTTGAACTCGCGATCCTCCTCAGCTTCCCAAGGCACTGGGATCCAGATGGCGCACGCGGAGTGCGAAGGACACGCCCGCACTCCCACACTGAAAAACAACTTAACCACAGTCCACAGTGAGACGCCACACAAAACAGAGAGAGCACTGCGAACAGGAAAAAAAGAACAAAACCGAGATCCAACAGTCTGCTTTTAAGACAAAGAATAACCAGGGGAGAGCGCGAACGCAGTCCCCCACTACCACAAATTATGCAGTCGAGTTTCCCACATTTGGGGAAATCGCAGGGGTCAGCACATCCGGAGTGCAATGGATAAGCCTCGCCCTGGGAAAACCACCTTCGTGATCATGGTATCTCCCCTGCCAGGTAAGTATGAGTTGCCAGCCAACCCTCGACCCACACCCTGGCGCCAGCCTCACTCTACACTCACGGTCATCCCCCCCACGCGGCCTCTCCACCTTCCCGCCCCCATATGGCCCCCTCTATGTTCTCGCCGCTCGGAAAAAAGTCATCACGGACAATGCGGATAATGCCCACCCGGGACGTGGGGGCCCAGGAGGAGCCGGACCAGCAGCCTCAGCGTGCGTGCTCATCTACATGCGCCACGCCCTTATGCTGACGTCCGCGGAACTCCGGTCTAATCCCCTTTCCGACGTCCCGCCTACCAAAGCCGGAAGAGAAGAGTGCTGGTGTGTGTGGTGTGTGGGAAAGAGCTGTGTGCGGTGCGGACTTAATTTTTTCCTCTCCCGTACAGGATTTCGTTTGTTTTGCTTTGTTTTGTTTGGGTGGCACCAGGGATTTAACCGAGGTGCTTTTTGCCGCCGAGCTACATTCGCAGACCTTTATTTTGTCTTTGTTTTATTTTATTTTGTGGGAGGGTTACTGGGGATTGAATTCGGGCACTCAACCACTGAGCCACATACACCCCCAATCCTTGTGTGTGTGTGTGTTTTGTTTGTTTGTTTTTTTGTATTTCATTTAGAGCCAGGGTCTCACTGAGTTCTCTGGCGCCTTGCTCTTGCCGAGACTGGCTTTGAACTGGCTTTGATCACTTGTCCAGTGAATGGATGCTTTCCTTGACATGTTATTCAAGTTTTCTTTCACTGCTACAGTTTAGGTAGCTATATAGTCCCCAAGAAAAAAAGTAATTAATGGGGATTAAAACAATGTCATGTTGGTGACAAAACTCTGATACTAGTGTTTAACTTTTTTCCTCCCTAAGGTTTTTTTTTTTTTTTTAAACCAGGGATCTCAGGGGCACTGGACCACTGAGCCACATCCCCAGCCCTATTTTGTATTTTGTTTAGAGACAGGGTCTCACTGAGTTGCTTAGCGCCTTGCTGTTGCTGAGGCTGGCTTTGAACTGGCGATCTTCCTGTCTCAGCCTCCCAAACCAATGGGATCACAGGTGTTCGCTACCATGCCCAGCTCCCCCAGGTTTTTAAAATAACTTTTATTTTTTAAAAGTTAATATGTGCATTACAGGAAAAATAAAAACACAAGCAAAGAATAAAGTTATCCAGTCACAAGGAGCTTAGGTGGGCGTTTCTCTCCAGGTCGTGCGTGTACAAACACAATATCCCATTTTGTGTGCATCGTGTCTTCCCACACATCATGAATATTCACCAATACAAAAATCCCAAAGCTCCATGAGTATTTTTGAAAACAAGAATACTACACCGACTCAATCTGTTATCCTTTCTTGAGGACAAAAATTTCACTGAAGACAGAAATGGCAACAGGCCTCTAGATAGATAAATTGGCAGAGTTACAACTAAAATAATCCATTCCCTTAATGCTCAATTTAAAATGAGTCAAAGCAACAGAATATACCAAGCTTATTTCATTACCACAGTTCCACTACTAATATATTAGCAAGAATACATGTTCCCAGTGAATTAAGTATTCCTAAAATTCAGCCAGAAGGTGCACACACATTCACATCAAAATGCAAATCATTCAGCACTTGTCCTATCTTTCCCTGGGTGCTTCCCTGTGCCGCTTGCTACCAGCCTAAAGAACAAGTTTCTATATGCACTGCCCAGAGATTAAAGCAATTCCTGGGGCTGGGGATGTGGCTCAAGCGGTAGCGCGCTCGCCTGGCATGCGTCCGGCCCGGGTTCGATCCTCAGCACCACGTACAAAGAAAGATGTTGTATCCGCCGATAATAAAAAATAAACATTAAAATTCTCTCTCTCTCTCTCTCTCTTAAAAAAAAAAAAGCGGGGGATAGTAGAGGATAGGAAAGGCAGCAGAACACAACAGACACTAGTATGGCAATATGTAAATCAATGGATGTGTAACTGATGTGATTCTGCAATCTGTATATGGGGTAAAAATGGGAGCTCATAACCCACTTGAATCAAAGTGTGAAATATGATATATCAAGAACTATGTAATGTTTTGAACAACCAACAATAAAAAATTAAAAAAAAAAGCAATTCCTGTACAAAATTTATCTTTTCTATTAATTATAACAAAAGATATTTACAAATTGGCTAATTCACTAGCTCTACTTTTTGTAATTCACTGTCACCTCAGAACATCTAGAAAGCTTAGATGTTGTGAAATAAAGGATGAACTTTGTGCACAATAAACACAAGTACTTTACCAAAAAGGCACATATAGATCTATGATTATAATCTAAACCTCTCTTCCAAATATAGAGATGCTAGCAAAAAGCACTCCCCCTCACCTTTCCTCTTCTCCCTTTTCAACATTACAGTGACTAAATTCAGGACTACCCCTAGCTTCAAGAGGTGTATTAACAAGGGTCATTCCCAGAAGACAGTTCTTCCTAAAAACTAACAAAAGGATATTTATATAGGGATTATTTTTCTACTTCTAACAGACTTTGGGCATTAGGACTTATCTTTTAATGCCCAGCAATATTAACTAAAATGCACAGATTGCTTCTGTATACATACTCTCTCCTTTTCCCACCCACCACCCAGTGAACCTTCAACATACTCTCCAAGACATCAAGTTCAACATTCCATTCCCCTGAATGGCAACCATTCCTATGCAGTAACAAAAAAATACTTAAAGGGCATTACTTTTACACTCTCCTTTTACCATGTACTGTGCACTTTTAAACATCTAGAAATATTAGATGTTTCCAACAAGGACTTAAATTTCCAACTATGCAAACAGTAGCATTGAATAAACTGCAACACTTACTTAACAAAGGCTACACTTTGAAGAAAAACCCCCTTTTTTTTCAAAAGCTAGAATTTGAAAGTGTCTTCCAAACACTTCCCTAGAACTCTTCCCCTTCTAGTCTCCTATCAACCAGGGGCCAGGTATATTCATCTGTAATGCTTAGAGATGACTTTAACAATTTCATTTCCTAAGTGGTTTTAAGAACAGTCTTTCCTATGAATTTAACACAAAGTGAACTCAATGTGTTAGTTTACTAACTCTACTTTTGTCATACACTGGCAAACATCTAGATAGACTAGATGTAAATTAGAACTCATTTGACATTTGTATACACTATTTACACAGCGTAGAAAAACAAAACTCATAGACATAAGAGACAATGGTCAATTTTGCTTCACAGAAACTACATTGGTAGAAAGCCCTTTTAATTTTCTTTGCCTTCTTCCTTCTTGAACCACCACAGATATAATAGGTACTGCTCAGAGAAATGTTTTGATCATTCCATTTCTAAAAGACAGTTATTTCATTATGAATTTTAACAAAAATATAACTACAAAATGTTTTATTTATTCCCTCTACTTTTAACATACTTTGTGCACTTGAAATCATCTAGAAGGACTAGATGTTTCAAATCAAAACTTAAGTTTGTAGTATTCAACTTTTTACCTTTGCCTCTGACTTTTCCTGAAGGAGAGACTAAACTGGTCCGCTTACTGCAACCATGGTATGCCCAAAGGGTAGGCGGGAGAGGCGGGAGGTCCTGAATTCACAGACTGCTTGTACCTGGGCCTACCCCATCTGCCCCATCCCAAGACCCCCGAGAGTCCTGTGCATTTGGGGAGGAGAGGTGTCGAAGGGTATCTTACAAATCAAGTGGCTAGAAACGCCACACTTTAACCTTGGTAGGGAATTAGACTACTCTTTCAGGCCACCCCCAATCTCTAGATTTCTCTCCTACCCTGTTTTATTCTACAGCACCAACTAGCCACAGACTCACAGTACTTACATCATTTCGTTCATATCTGGGGAGGAGGTGCTTTAACCTCCACTTATTTCTAGAACTAAGTTCCTTTTGTGGCGACTGAGAGCGGGGACGCCCATAATCCCAGCAACTCTGGAGGCTGAGAGGAGGATGCAAGTTCCAGGCTACAGCAATTTAGAGAGGCCCTCAGCAATTTGGTGAGATTCTGTCTCAAAATAAAAACGAAGTAAAACAAAATAAAGGGCTGGGAGGCAGCTCAGCGGCAAAGGTGGGGAGGGGGAGTTAAACACTAGTTTGAGTTCTAACATGACATTGTTTTAATCCCCATTAATTACTTTTTTTCTTGGGGACTATATAGCTACCTAAACTGTAGCAGTGAAAGAAAACTTGAATAACATGTCAAGGAAAGCGTCCATTCACTGGACAAGTGATCAAAGCCAGTTCAAAGCCAGTCTCGGCAAGAGCAAGGCGCCAGAGAACTCAGTGAGACCCTGGCTCTAAATGAAATACAAAAAAACAAACAAACAAAACACACACACACACAAGGATTGGGGGTGTATGTGGCTCAGTGGTTGAGTGCCCGAATTCAATCCCCAGTAACCCTCCCACAAAATAAAATAAAACAAAGACAAAATAAAGGTCTGCGAATGTAGCTCGGCGGCAAAAAGCACCTCGGTTAAATCCCTGGTGCCACCCAAACAAAACAAAGCAAAACAAACGAAATCCTGTACGGGAGAGGAAAAAATTAAGTCCGCACCGCACACAGCTCTTTCCCACACACCACACACACCAGCACTCTTCTCTTCCGGCTTTGGTAGGCGGGACGTCGGAAAGGGGATTAGACCGGAGTTCCGCGGACGTCAGCATAAGGGCGTGGCGCATGTAGATGAGCACGCACGCTGAGGCTGCTGGTCCGGCTCCTCCTGGGCCCCCACGTCCCGGGTGGGCATTATCCGCATTGTCCGTGATGACTTTTTTCCGAGCGGCGAGAACATAGAGGGGGCCATATGGGGGCGGGAAGGTGGAGAGGCCGCGTGGGGGGGATGACCGTGAGTGTAGAGTGAGGCTGGCGCCAGGGTGTGGGTCGAGGGTTGGCTGGCAACTCATACTTACCTGGCAGGGGAGATACCATGATCACGAAGGTGGTTTTCCCAGGGCGAGGCTTATCCATTGCACTCCGGATGTGCTGACCCCTGCGATTTCCCCAAATGTGGGAAACTCGACTGCATAATTTGTGGTAGTGGGGGACTGCGTTCGCGCTCTCCCCTGGTTATTCTTTGTCTTAAAAGCAGACTGTTGGATCTCGGTTTTGTTCTTTTTTTCCTGTTCGCAGTGCTCTCTCTGTTTTGTGTGGCGTCTCACTGTGGACTGTGGTTAAGTTGTTTTTCAGTGTGGGAGTGCGGGCGTGTCCTTCGCACTCCGCGTGCGCCATCTGGATCCCAGTGCCTTGGGAAGCTGAGGAGGATCGCGAGTTCAAAGATCACCTCAGCAGTATGGTGAGGCGCTGTGTCCAAGTAAAATGCGAAGTAGGGCTGGGGCTCAGCGGCTGAGTACCCCTGAGGTTCAGTCTTCGGTACCCAAGGACGAGTAAGTGAAGATGGCCGTAGTCATGCAAGCAGTGAGCAGAAGCTGCTAGGATTTAGGGTAGCCGACTCTGTAGCTTTAGTCCTCCCGGGAGGTCGAGTTCATAGGAGCTGCTGCCTCCGTCCAGGGTGAAGTCCTTGCTTTCCCAGAAGCACGCGGGTGCTGGGCTGGTTGGCAGCAGGGTGGGTGTTCGGCGAGGCCTGGCACGGTGTCATCCCACTCCCCTAGCGATCAGCGAAAGAATACAGGACTTGTCTTTTCTTCAGTGGACTGGGGAACGCCTTCCATGAAAACCGGAAGGAGAGAATCTTTCTGCCTTTGAGCAGGATGAGTGGGGGCAACATTAACATGGGACTTTCTTCTGTTTTTACCTTCCCAATCCCTTTTATCTAATCTATGGGTAACCATTTCTTAGTCATATTCCTGTTCATCCTTGTCTAAATGGCACTTTCTTCTGCATCTATTGTGTAGGTGGCCTCCGTCTACTTCTATTTATCTCTGAGTTATGTATTTTTTAAAAAAATATTTTTAGTTGGACACAATACCTTTGTTTTTATGTGGTGCGGCGGATTGAACCCAGTCCCTCACGCATGCTAGGCAAGCGCTCTGCCACTGAGCCATAATCCTGGCCCCATCTGAGTTATCTTTTTTTATTGTCGGTGGCAAGTTGACTGGACTCAGGTCCTGATGAATCTTGCAGTTTCTGCAGAGTATCCAGTGGATTGGCTATCCCCCCCCATCCCCCCGTTTCTTTGTCTCTCTTCCTTACCTCCTTTCTTTCCAAGGTTTCACCAAGTTGGCCAAACTGGCCTTGAATTTAGGATCCTAGTCTCACCCTTCAGAGTCACAGGATTACAGCTGGGCACCACCGTGAGGCTTCTGCAGGGAATTAAAAAGATCAAGCCTCTTTGCCAGCAAAATCTCCCCCCCCAGATTTTATCTGCAAGTCGGAGTTTGGCTTAAAGGTGTACTTGGTACCCTCAAGTTAGTCATGCCACAGAGTTTACACCTGACATGGCAGAGCAGCCTTGGGGAGTGGTGAATAATCTGAACAGCTGCAACAGTCCTAAACTGCTATCCTTGACTTTCTGCCTAAACTTCTTGTTTTAAATACCTGTAGTCGAGGTTATATTCTTGCCAGCCTCCAATTTTTACACTGCAGGTCATTTTAAGGGGAAAGGATGGTGAAAGGGTAAAGTTTCTAAGCTGCTTCTAAACTGCAAAGCCTGAGTTAAAATGTAAAAGACCGGGCATTGTAAAGTTCCTAAGCTGCAAGGCCTGAGTTAAAAAGTGAAGGACTAGGTATTATTAAGTTCCTCTGCTACACCCAGAACCTGAAATTCCTGAGGCAGTTAAGACAACGCCCTACTGGCCATTTAGTTGATTAATAGCCTAGGGCCCTGTGCGATCTTGCACGTAGGCATCGCAGGGCCTAAACCAATCAATTTGAATGTGTACCCCGCTTAGGAGTAATCAATCACCCCCGCCGGACCTGTTCCCGCCAATGAATGAACTAATCATGTTTAGGAATTGTTGTTTGATTTTCCCGCGGTGTATGATGATTTGTTAAAGGAAACTGTGATGTATGTAAAGTCCCCGCCCTCCCCAAGAAGTGTACTTAAGCAGTGCTCAGCCCCTGCTCTGGGCTCTGGGCTGCTCTCCTTTCTTGAGTGAGCACGGAGCTCCAGCGCGCTGGATTGGATCCTCAATAAATAAATCCCCTTCTGCAATTGCATGAGTCAGTCTCTTGGTGGTCTCTTCCTCCCACGCTTCGCCGGACCCTTACAATGGGTGTGGGTGGGTGGCGGGAGACATGTTCCCTTTTCTATCCAAAACAACATAAGGTAAGAAAGATTCAAGTGGGATTTCACTCCCTTAATTAAAATCCCCAATCCTTCCCTGTTCCCTAGTAATTTTGTTGTTTTGTGGTACTGGGGATTAAACCCAGAAGGGTCTGCCACTGAGCTGCATCCCCAGCCTTTTTAGGTTAATTTTCTCTAAATTGCTGAGGCTAGCCTCAAACTTGTGATCCTCCTGCCTTAGCCTCCCAAGTAGCTTAGATTACAAGAGTGTGCCAGTTTACAGCAGTTTTTCTTTTTAAACCAACTACTTATTCTCCTCCTAATTCATTCCACATTTTAGAAAGATCAGTTTGAGCTCAACATCTATAGCTATTTACTATAAGACATTAGGAATATCGTACAAAATTCTCTAAGTACAGACATCTCACTCAGGCTTTTACCCTCACTGGTCAAACGAATCAATCCAGTATCTTCTGTAATTTCAGTTCCAGCCTTCTACACCTGCACTGCATAAACTTTTCTTCCTAAACTCCCAGGTTCCACCCCATAGTTGATTCATCAAGCTTCTCCCATTGCTTAGACTTCTCTTCCTCCTGCCCCTTAAGAACACATAATCATCACCTGAGAGGCCCTGTAACTCCCACAAAGTGCTTCTTGGCTCCCAAGGAACCATCTTAGAATAGTAACTGCGTACAGTAATTGTCCACGCATCACCTTCTCTCTACATAGCCTTGTCTTCCCACTTCATCTTTGTATCTCCTAGGTACAAGACTGTCACTAAATGTTAAAATGAATGCTTCAACTCGACTGGGACATACTCCATTTTATTAATCCTCCTCAAAGAACCCAGGTTGGCTGAGCTTTGAAAAAAAATGTTTGTTCTGAGAGCACAAAAAAATCTCTCCTTAGTATACCCACGATGGAGTGATATACATTCTCTACCTTATTTGAAGATTTTGTGAGAAGGCCTTGCATAGTATGTATAGATTAAGCACTCTCCCCCCTCCCAGCACACAATCTAATGCTAACTCCTTCCTGTTTATCTTGATCCCTACAAGCATTCTAAAAATGTAAACCAGGAGGAGTGTGGTAAAGTGGTAAAGCAGTTGACTAGCATGTACAGGCTCTGGGTTCAGTCCCATTGCCTGCAGGGATGGGGGTGGCGCACACAATACAAGATAATTTATTTGCTTGGTGTAGTAATATACACCTCTGATCCTAGCTACTCAGGAGGCTAAAGTTGGAGGATCCCAAGTTTAAGGCCAGCATGGGCAGCAAGACCCTGACTGAAAATTTAAAAACAAGGAGGGGGGCGGTTGGGGATGTAGTTCAGTGGTATAATGCTTGCTTAGCATGCTCCAGGCCATAACAAAACACAACAAAAATCATCAGGTGTCAAGGGACATACTCCATTCTACATCCTCCTCGAAGAAAGAATATCTGATAGGTAGGTAAAACACTGTCTAGCTCTTGGCCCTGTACTTTCTATTTCTTAGCATTTACACAGCATCTTCACATTTCCAAAGTAAGGTACCAACATTTATTAATCCTCACAACACCCCTGTGAGGTAGGTCAATATGTCCTTTATAGTAGAGAACAGAGGCAGACGTCTAGCAACCTGCTCAAACTTGCTTGAGACCACAGGGCTTCTGGGGAAGGACTACAGCTGAATCCAGAAGCTAGGTCCCAACATCCCACCACTGGTGGAAACTGCATGGGCATATTCTTACCAATGAAGGTTACATGAAGGACAAAGTACATAGCTCTCTCAGCCAACAACAGAAAAACCAACAGTTCAAATGGCATTGGGGAACATGTCAATTAAAAAGACAAAACATTAACTGGTACATGAGTGAGGCAAGAGAACATGCTGCTGAGAAAGGCTGGAATCGTGACTGGCAATAAGACAGAGACCAGGTGACCAGGCAATCTTCAGAACCATTTGGGAAAATGTAAACAAATCAGGAACCCATTCAAGGGGTGACCAGCTCAAATGCCTGAAGTTAGAAAAAGACAGTGGAAAAGTCCAACCACTCAATCTAACTTTAAAGTAGAAATGACAATAATGTTCATTCACATTAGAAAGGCCAATATTATTTGTAATGTAACTACTCACAATTAGTATCCTATATGCACACCAACTTTCATCCCAAATAGTCCCTTTTCTTCACACGCAACAACTGTCCTTATAGCAGACTTTTCCCCTTCTACACATCAGTCTATATACTGGCATAACTAAACTACCAAGTGGCTCAATAGCATACATCTCATGGTTAACTGGCTGAGTTAGGGACGGAATCCAGAAAAACAGACTGCATGCTGCTCCTCTCCTGCCTTTGCCCAGTTCCACCTATGAAGTGCACATGGGTGAGCAGTTCATTCTTTTCTAAAGGGATTAGTGAACCTGGTTCAATATGCCATTTTAAAAGAAATAGGGGGGAAAAGGAGAAATCAAGACCTGCACTGTAAAGCATAATATCGGAGTAGATTTATTAGAACTACTCCAAAATTTTAGAGTGATACCATGACCACAAAGTTAAAAACTATAACTGTTATCGCTGGTTATTTTACAATAATTGGTTTAGTCTACAAGTTTAAGGCAAACATACAAATGCATTTGCTTTTCTTCAGAGATCATACTTCTAAAGATTACATAAAGTCTGGCCCAAACCTTTTATGTTGATTAATTAAACGTAAGTTTGATTAAGATGCTTTACAAGAATGAATGAAACAAAGTATACAATGCTTTTTAAAAATGAAATTTAAAAAAAATTCAGAAAGGCAATCTTTATCTCGTTTGAACAATGTATTTTAAAAAGGTTAAACTTCAGAAATTATTTAAAGGTAAATAAGATTGGCAGCCATAAGGAATACTATTTATAAAGTAAACACAGTTATAGAGGCTACTTAAAAATAAAGACCAAACTTTGGGCTTCTGAGTAGGACGAGTGCACGGTGACAGACCACCGTCTAGAGGAGCAGAGTGCAGCCTCACATCACACAGATGGGCATTGCGGGTGCACAGCGCTGCTCCACTATTTCTCAGAAAAAGAAGAGTAGATGCACTTTGTCAGCTGTTTTGTTTTCAGTGAGCATAAATGCTTTAACATCATTAAGAAAACAAAAATAAAATTTAAAGGAAGGCAGCCCTTTTTAATAGGAAGTAGAATGTGGCTTATGTGTCTCCATTTAACACTGCCAGGCAGTTCTGCAGTAACTGGAGGTTACCCTAAAAAGAAAGAAAAAATAAGTCATGAATGTCTTTAATTCAAAACAGTTTGAAAACATCTTACTGAAAATATACATGATTAGAAACCAAACCATTTAAAATTTGTTAAGATACCAGAATTTTGCAAACAGCCATTCATTACAGTCAAATAAAGGTTTAAAGACAATAAAAAAAAACAAACAAACAGATACTTCAGTAAATTTCTATCTAGACCAATATTAATGGTTTGGATTATCTGACATGTTCTAGTAAGCATAAAATATGCCTTTTGTGTCTTAAGTTTAATTATTGAACTTGACTCCTAATTTTACGACAGGTTTTATTGCTTCCTTTAGCTATATATACATTAGCATAAATGTACAATTTTTTGTAAACACAGACCACTTACAAAAGTATTCTATAAAATTATCCCTTGTACCGGCATACCCCTGGGTAGAACCAATGAACTTGCATCCAAATTTATAGATAATAAGGACAAAGACGGTTAAGTTACATTAATATGCAAAAGGGGGTGAAGGGACAGCTCTTCCTTACAGAAGAAAGTCAACTACAATGGAAAAATGATGATGGAACTAAAAAAAAAAAACAAAAAACAACAACAACCATTTGGGGCTGGGGCTATAGCTCAGTGGCAGGGTACCTGCATTTGCCTAGTATGTGTGAGGCCCTGGATTTGCTCCCCAGCCCACCCCCAAAAAAAAAAAAAAAAAAAAAAAAAGAGGGAGAGACAGAAAAAGGAAGAAAGAAGAAA
>NW_025999900.1:24841243-24853606 GCF_001458135.2 Marmota marmota marmota | reverse complement strand
TGGGGTTGTGGCTCAGGGGTACAGTGCTGCCTAGTACATGTGAGGCCCTGGGTTTGATCCTCAGCACCACATAAAAATAAAAAAAAAATAAATATTTTGTACAACTAAAAAATAAATTATTTTTTTTTAAAAAAAGAATACGAGTGATCTAATCTAGCTTGCCGTTATAACTGGATTTCAATCATGTGGCAAGGCAAAACTATAATAAGTGAAATCCAAAGTAGTTTCCAACCACCTTACTGTACATTTTACTAATATCTAGTATTTTCAAAACAATTTATGTGGATTCTACAATGGAATCAACTGGGAAGGGCAGGGATAAAAGATGGAACAAGTTCCATAAAGGGCATCAAAACAGAGTGGAAGAATTACTTTTGGGTTTTCTTTTGCACAGTAGGGTAACTAGTGTTTGTTTAATCTACAACAACAAGATGAGGAGGTCCATGCCTACAATACCAGCTGCCCAGGAGGCTGATGCAGAATGATCCTAAAATTGAGGCCACACTAGGCAATTTAGTGAGACTCTTTTCTCAAAATAAAAAATAAAAAGAGGGCTGGGGATATAGCTCAATGGTAAAGTACCCCCAGGTTCAAATCCCTGAACCATAAAATAAATAACTATGTTTCAAAACCAGTAGAGTATGAAAATTTCCAATACATAAAAATGATGAATGTTGGAGAAATGGAAATACTTATTACTGATTTCATTATTTTACATTGTGTACATGTACTGAATTACCATAATGTACCTCATAAAGATGTACAAATCTTATAATTTAAAAAATGGGATTGTTCAGATTTTCAAAAGCATTTAAGAGAATCTGAATACAATGAGCAGGGTCTAGGAAACAGGAGGCAGGAACAATGTCCAGCTACAAAAGTGGCAAGTAGCTCCTGAAACAGCTCAAGACATGGATGAGGAAGATGAGCAGAAACAAAAAGAGAAGAAACTAGAGAAGCTAAATGTGAAGGCCTGTGGGAAAAGACCCCTAGGCCACAGGAGAAATTAAGAAATCTGTCAAAAAGTAAGTAGTTGTTTGAGCCTGAGATGAAGATGTGTGACCTTGATTTCATTCATATTTAAATATCTGAATTCCCTGCTATAGTATCTTTTGCCCCCTAAAGCTAGAATGAAGTGTTATCTTGAAGTCTGTTGCAAATTTAAGAATAAACTTTTGTTTAAAAATAGTGGGGTAGGCAATGGAATATTACTCAGCACTAAAAAATAACACGATCATGGCATTTGCAGGCAAATGGATGGCATTAGAGCAGATTATGCTAAGTGAAGTTAGCCAATCCCTAAAAAAACAAATGCCGAATGTCTTCTCTGATATAAGGGGGGTGACTCAAAATGGGATAGGGAGGAAGAGCATGAGAAGAAGACTACCACTAAATAGGGAAGAGAGGTGGGAGGAAAAAAGAGGGAGAAGGAGAGTTGCACGGAAGATGGAAGGAGAACCTCATTGTTATACAGAATACATATACGATGTTGTGATGAGAAAAAGAAAAAAAAAGTGTGTCACATTAGATTGGATAGAGAGAAAGGAGGGGAGAGGAGGGGAAGAGTAGGGGGGATAGGAAGGGCAGCAGAATAGAATAGACATTATGATTGATGTATGTACATTCCATGTATGTATTATATGTCAAAATACATTCTGCTGTCATGTATGACTAAAAAAAATAAAAATAAATCATATGGTTAAAAAAAAAAGAAAGAAAAAAAATAGTGGGGTAGGGAGGGGGAGTATGGGAGGAATAGAAAACTTTAGATAGGGCAGAGTGGTTAGAGGGGAAGGGAGGGGGCATGGGGTTATTAATGATGGTGGAATGTGATGATCATTATTATCCAAAGTACACATATGAAGACAAAAATTGGTGTGAATATACTATGTATACACCCAGAGATATGAAAAATTGTGCTCTATATGTGTAATAAGAATTGTAATGTATTCCACTGTCATATATAAAATTTAAAAAAATAATTAAATAATAAATAAACAAATAATATAGAGAAAGCCAGCCTCAGCAATGGTGAGGTACTAAGCAACTCAATGAGACCCTGTCTCTAAATAAAATACAAAATAGGGGTGGGGATGTAGCTCACTGGTGGAATGCCTCCAAGTTCAATCCCAGGTACCTGCCCCCCATCCCCACAAAAAAAGAATGGGGGAGGGGGAAGAAATTTGAATACAGAGAAAAACTCATTTCAAAAGGTTTATAAAGGTACAGAGTCTAGAAACCAGAGGCAGAAATCAGCAAACTTTTTCTGCGAAAGACTAAACAGTAAATATTTTTGCACTGGAGAGACATTTGGTTTCTGTTCCAACTACTCCATGGCATAAGCAGCCAGAGACAAACTCGAATGAATGGCTGTGTTCCAAGAAAATCTTATTTACAGATACTTAAGTTTGAATTTCATGTAATTATCACTATTCTTCATTTGCTTTTAAACAAACATTTAAAAATGTGAACATCATTCTTGGCTCACAGACTGTACCAAAACAGACTAGTTTGCCAACCCCTAATCTACAAAATTTAATAATTTTTTTGGTTGTGGTGATGGTGGTGCTGTGGATTGAACCACAGCCTTGGCCGTGCTAGGCAAGTACTGTACCATTGAGCTACATCCCCAGCCCTTACAACAGAATTCTTGCTAGTTCAAATCTCTTTAAAAAAGAATAAAACAGTGGACATTAGAAACCAACACAGGTTCAATAAGATTAAATCATGCCAAGCTTAACAAAACATTTTTGGGAGGGGGGTTACTGGGGAATGAACCCAGGAGTGCTTAACCACTGAGCCACATCCCCAATCCTTTTTTTTTTTTTAAATATAAACAATGTAGATGGACACAATCTATTTTATTTATTTATTTATTTTTATGTGGTGCTGAGGATAAAACCCAGTGCCTCATGCATGCAAGGCAAGTGCTCTACCACTGAGCTACAACCCTAGCCCCCCAATCCTTTTTATTTTGAGACAGGGTCTTGCTAAGTTGCTGAGGGCCTCCATAAATTGCTGAGGTTGGCCTGGAACTCGGATCCTCCAGCTTCCCAAGTTACTATGATTACAGGCATGCACCACCACACCTAGCGAAGAATTAACATACTGAAAAAGGTATCATTATAAGCCAAGTCCAGCCAGTGCAATATGGCAGTGAAAAAAGCTATCTTGGCTCAGATGTAATTCACTGGTAGAACACATCTTGGTTTTCTCAAGGTCTTGGGTTCAATACCTATCAACACAGAAATAGACACAAAAGCTATCTTATAAAAAAAGGTACCTTATGTAAGGTCTAAATTATAAAAGGGGAATTAAATTTATCTTCATTACTTTAGACCTATTCATTAGTTGATGCAGATCTGTATTCCTTATAGGGGGTTCCAAATACCTTGGTACAGTTTTTAGGTTTAAGAATTTAAGAATGTAAATGCTCTAATCTATCAAAAAAATTACACTTAAACTGGGTGTGGTAGTACATTTCTGTAATACCAGTGACTCAAGAGGCTGAAACAGGAGGACAGCAATTTGGAGGCAGGCCTCAACAATTTAGCAAGAACCTGTCTCAAAATAAAAAATAGCCGGGTGGAGTAGCACACACCTGTAATATCAGCAGCTCGGGAGGCTGAGGCAGGAGAATTACCAGTTCAAAGCCAGTCTCAGCAAAAGTGAAGCACTAAGCAACTCAGTGAGACCCTGTCTCTAAAAAAATACAAAATAGGGCTGGGGATGTGGCTCAGTGGTGGAGTGCCCCTGAGTTCAATCCCCAGTACCAAAAAAAAAAAAAAGGGGGGGGGATGGGTGGGGATATAGCTCAGTAGTGAAGTACCTTTAAGGGTTAATATCCTTAAAGGATATTAACCCTTAAAGGTACCTATCCTTAATAATAAACATTATTGGTTTAACTGACCCCCAAAAAACAAAAATGACAACAACAACAACAACAAAAAAAAAACCTAAAAGTTTATATTAATTTCTTGGAGAAATTTAAATACATTTTGTATTTATAGTCTCTCTAAAGATAGAAATGTTAAATAAACATTTTTGGTTTATTCTTTTTAAAATTTCTTTAATAGTTCCCAAAACCGTGTGTTCACCATCAACAATCTTCTTTCTTTTTTTTTTTTTTTAAACTAAAAATACTTAGGAAAAAAAAAAAAAAAACTAGTTAAAAAATATTTTCCTGTTAGGTCCTAGATTCTTTCAGAGCAATATTCTTGCTTGAATTAAATAATCTTTAAAATATTTCCCAATTCTGAGATTATCTATTTTTAAAATTACCATAGTTTGAGGGCTGGCATTATAGCTCAGTTGGTAGAGGGCTTATATTGCATGCACAAGGCCCTAGGTTCAATCCCCAGCACCACAAAAAAAAATAAATAAATAAAAATAAAAAAAATACCATAGTTTGAGCCAAGCTTTATCTTTATATTACATGCAAGAAGAGGTTGTGGCTCAGAAGTACAGTGCTCACCTAGCACATGTGAGGCACTGGGTTCAATCCTCAGAACCACATAAAAATTACAAATAAAGTTACTGTGTCCATCTATAACTGAAAAAAAAATAATAATAAAAAGAGGTTTACTTCAAAGTAAACAAATACCAAACAAATACCAGAAGGAAGCCATTTATTTACTAAAACCAAATATTTAACAGGGTGGGGCATGCCTATAATCCCTGCAACTCAGAGCAATTTAGCAAGATTCTGTCTTAACAAAATAAAGAACTGGAGATGTAGCTCAGTGGTAAAGCACCTGAGTTCAATCCCTAGTAAAAAGTTAAACCAACTATTTTGAAGCAGTGTAATCATCTTGGAAAACATAATTCTCATTCAAAAACAGTTCTTAGGATGTCCTTATAGAAGGTAACTATCATTATAGGATTATCAATTTTATAACTGACTCAATTTTAAATGTCATGTCATTTAAATTTATTAAATCTTTTAACACAATACTACCTTTGCATGCTTCAGTTCTAATTCTGCAAGTTCCACTAAATTTTTTCTAAATGCAGCAACTCTTCTTGTCTTAAAATCTATAAGTTCTGTGAACAACAACAAAAAAATAAATTAGAGTTAATTCACATAATAATCATGAAGCATATCTTGTGATTAAAAGGTAAGTTAACAGTACCTTGTTTTGCAGATTCAGATATTTTTTCAAACTTCTGACAACATAATTGTTGGGAAGTTTCAGCCTGTAGAACATCTTTATTTTTCGCTCTTGCTTTATCCAGTGCTTTGTTAGCATTTTCATAATCCACTAGTGATCGAGATCTTCGGTAGAGGAGATCCTATAAAACAATGTATCATAATGTATGATGTTATGTTTCTAGTAGTTTCACTCTACTATCTCCACTACCACCACCTCCAGATATAAAATTATATAGTGAATAATACAGTTACTTTTTTGTTTATTTATTCTGTTCTGACCCAGGACCTTGCACATGCAGCACTCTACCATTGACTGAGTTACACCCCCAGGCCATAAATGTCTTTTTTAATTAACATCTTTACTGAGACATAATTCACACCATACATACCATTTAAACTACAAAATTTAAAATGAGAAATTATACTCCAATTGATTTAAATATATGAATTGCCAAGATCATTGTAATGTCATGTGTAGCTAATAAAATAAACAAACAAACTACAAAATTTAATGGTTTTTAGTATGTTGACAATTATAAAACCATCATCACAACCAATTTTAGCCCTGGGCAACCATTACTCTGCTTTTGTTCCCTTCACTTTTTCTTTCTTTCTTCTTTTTTAGCACTCTGAAGCCTAGCATACGCTAGCAAGTACTGTATCACTGAACTAAATACTTTGCCCCACCCCCCAACCACTGGTTGGTTTGTTAGAGACAGTATCTCAATAAGTTGCCCAGGTTGGCCTCAAACTTGCAATCCTCCTGCCTCACCTCCTGAGCAGCTGGGATTACAGGCGTGCAATACGTGGCTATTAATCTAGTACAGATTGGTCTATTCTGAACATTTCATAAAAACTGAATCATATAATATGCATCTTTTGTGTCTGTGGCTTCTACCATTTAGTAAGTTTCAAGTTCATCCACACTGTAACATAAATTAGTTACTTCGTTCCTTTCTATTGCAAAATAGTATTTCATTATACAGATAAGTTTGTAAGTTGACATATACAATATTTAAGTTTATTAATTAATGTATTTATTTTTCTAATACTGGGATTGAATCCAGGAATTTGAGACAAATTCCCAGCCCTTTTTATTTTGAGACAAGATTTCACTAAATCACATAAGCCAACCTCAAACTCATGATCCTCCTGCCTCAGGCTCCTGAGTTACTGGGATTACAGGCATGTGCTACAGTACCCAGTGACAATTTAATTTTAATAGAGTTTGTTTTATTTTTCTCACTGGTTGATAAGCTTAAACCATTACCTAACTAATCCAAGATCAAGAAAATTTATGTCTGGGTAGTATTCTAAAAGTTTTTCAGTTTTAGCTATTTTATATGTTCTGTTAGGAAGGGGTCAAATTTCATCCTTTTGCATGTGGCTATAGCTGTCCCAGTATCAGCTGTTGAAATCATTTTTTTTTGCGGGGGTGCGGGGGGGGGTGGGGGGCGCGCGCAGAGAATACCAGGGATTGAACTCATGGGCACTCAACCACTGAGCCACATCCCCAGCCCTATTTTGTATTTTATTTAGAGACAGGGTCTCACTGAGTTGCTTAGCGCCTCCCTTTTACTGAGGCTGGTTTTAAACTTGCAATCCTCCAGCCTCAGCCTCCAGAGCCACTGGAATTATAGGCATGGGCCCCCTCATCCAACAAAATCATTCTTGTCCCTACTGCATTATCTTAGCAATGCTGTCAAAAATCAGTTGACTGACTCAGTAAATTCAAACTAGAAGGAAATTTTCCTCAACTCGATAAGAAAAAAATCTCCAAAAAACATCATACTCAATGGGAGAAACTAAAAGTATTCTGCTAAGATCAGAAATAAAACAAGGAGGATGTCTCTTCTAATCACTCCTTTCAACACTGTAAAAGTCCTAATTAATGCAATAAGAAAGAGAAATAAAAGGCATACAGATCAGGAAGGAGAAATAACACTGTCTTTGTTCATAGACCTG
Organism: Marmota marmota marmota; assembly: GCF_001458135.2. Taxonomy (NCBI): domain Eukaryota; kingdom Metazoa; phylum Chordata; class Mammalia; order Rodentia; family Sciuridae; genus Marmota; species Marmota marmota. The sequence continues at coordinate 24,846,489 of NW_025999900.1, read as the reverse complement.
ACTGTGCAGAAAATCTGAAATAAAGGGAAAAAAAAAATCTCCTGGAGGGAATAGGAGCTAATAAATGATTATAACAAGACTGGAGGACACAAGGTTAATATATACAAAAGTAAATCACTTTTTTTTGGGGGGGGGGCGGTACTGGGGATGGAACTCAGAGGCACTCAACCACTGAGCTGCATCCCCGCACTATTTTATATTTTATTTAGAGACAGGGTTTTACTGAGTTGCTAAGCACCTCATCTTTGCTGAGGCTGGCTTTGAACTCCAGATCCTCTTCACTCAGCCTCCTGAGCCACTGGGATTACAGGCTTGTGCCTCCACATTCTTACATATCGGTAATGAACAATTGGAATTTGTTAAAAAAAAAAAAATTACAGTAACACTCCCCAAAATGAAACAAAATGAAATACTTAGACATTTATTTCATAAAGATATACCAGATTTGCATGAAGAAAACTACAAATCTCCAATGAAAGAAATAAAAGAAGCTGGGTGCAGTGTGCATGCCTGTAATCCCAATGCCTTAGGCTGAGGCAGGAGGATTTTGAGTTCAAAGCCAACCTCAGCAAAAGTGAGGCACTAAGCAACTCAGTGAGACCCTATCTCTAAATAAAATACAAAAAAGGGCTGGGGATGTAGCTCAGTATTTGAGTGGCCCTGAGTTCAATCCCTGGTACCCCACCCCCAACCAGAAAGAAAGAAGAGAGAGAGAGAGAGAGAGAGAGAGAGAGAAAGAAAGAAAGAAAGAAAGAAGGAAGCTAAAGCTAAATAGATAGATATTCCATATTCATGGACAGAAAGACTCAATATTTTCAAGATAGCAATTCTTTTTCTTTTTTTAAGATAGCAATTCTTTCAAACTTGATTTACATATTCAATGCAATTCAATCAAAATCCCAGCAAGTTACTTTGTAAATGTCAACAAACTGATTTTAAAGTTTAAACAGAGAGGCAAAGAACCTACAATAGCCAACACAATATGGAAGGAGAACAAAGTTGCAAGACTAACATTACCCAATTTCAAGTCTTACTATACTACAGATGGTTTTGTATGATGAAAGAACAGACAAATAGATCAATGGAACATTGTTTTAGCAACATGGTCAAAAACAGCCCAGAAACAGAACCACACAAATACAGTCAATTGATCTTTTCACAAAGGAGCAAAGATAAGACAAAGAACAAAGAGATTTTTCAAAGAGTTCTAGGTTTGTTTGTTTTGTTTTTTTTTTTAGTACTGGGGATTGAACCCAAGGACACTTTACCACTGAGATGCATTCCCAGTCCACCGCCCTCTTTTTGGGGGTGAGAAAGGGTTTCACTAAGTTGCTGAGGTTGGCCTTAAACTTGTGCTTCTCTCCTGCCTCAGCCTCCAAATTGCTAGGAATACAGGTGTATGCCACCACACGGTAATAAGAGGTTCTGAAACAAATAAAAATCCACATGCAATAAAAAATGTTTAAATTATACTTAGATTTTACACCCTTCACAAAAGTTAACTAAAATGAACCATAAACCTAAATATAAAAGGCAAGGCTATAAAACTCCTAGAAGGGCTGGGGGGTATGGTAGAACACTTTCCTAGCACTAATGAGGCCCTGAGTTTGATTCCCAGCACCAAAATAAGTTTGTTTTTTTTGTTTGTTTGTTTTTAAATAAAAATTTGTCTGCAAAAGATGCTCCCTAGAAAATGAGAAGACAAGGGGATACAGCTCAACTGGTAGAGTGCTTGCCCCACATGCACAAGTTCAAACCCAGCACCACATTAAAAAAAAAGAAAATGAGAAGACAAGTCACAGACCAGGAAAAAATATAAACAATCCAACTTAAAAATGAGCAAAAGAGGGCTGGGGTTGTGGCTCAGAGGTAGAGCATGAGCCTAGCATGTGTGAGGCACTGGGTTCAATTCTCAGCACCACATAAAGTAAAATAAAGACACTGTGTCCACCTATAATTAAAAAATAAATATCAAGAAAAAAATGGGCAAGAGACACCTTACCAAAAACAAAACACAAGACAGATCAGCATATGGAAACATGTTTCACATCATTTTAGAGAAATGTGAATTAAAATACAAGGTAACATGCTTATAATCCCAGTGACTGGACTGGCCAAGGGAGGTTTGCAAGTTCGAGGGCAGCCTCAGCAACTTAGTGAGACTCCAACAACTTAGATCCTGTCTCAAAATAAAAAAATAAAATAAAAAGGACTGGGGATGTAGCTCTGTGGCAAAGTGTTCCTGGGTTCAATGCTCAGTGAAAAAGAGAAAGAGAAAGAAGGAAAGGAAGGAGGGAGGGAGACAATGAAATACCACTATATATCTATTAGAATGGCCAACATCCAGAACACTGACAATATACACCAATTCGGGCAAGGATACAGACATTGCTAGTAGAAATGGTACACCAACTTTGGAAGACAGTTTGGTGGTTTCTTTTTTCTTTTTTTTTTTTTTTTTGAGAATTTTAATATTTATTTTTTAGTTTTCTTGGCGGACACAACATCTTTGTTTGTATGTGGTGCTGAGGATCGAACCCGGGCCGCACGCATGCCAGGCGAGCGCGCTACCGCTTGAGCCACATCCCCAGCCCCAGTTTGGTGGTTTCTTACAAAATTAAACACAGTCTTACTCTATGACAAAGCAATTTCACTTAAAAAAAAATTTATCGATGGACAGCATGTCTTTATTTATTTTTTTATATGGTGCTAAGGCTCGAACTCAGTGCCTCACACATGCTAAGGAAACGCTCTGCCACTGAGCTACACAGCCCCAGCCCAGCAATTGCACTCTTTACTTACACCAATGAATGTCTTTACAAGCCTGCACACCGGTATTTATAGCAGCTTTATTTATAATTGCTAAAATTTGAAAGCAACGTACATGGTCTTTAGTAGATGAATGGATAAGCTATGGTATATCCAAATAAGGAAATATTACATATCATTAAAAGAAATTAGTTATCAAGCCAAGAAAAGACAACAGAAGAAATTTAAATGCTTATTACTAAGTGAAAGAAGTCAATCTGAAGAGGCCACATGCTGTATGATTCCAATTACATGACACTCAGGAAAAGCAAAACTATGAAGACAGTAAAAGATAGGTGGTTAGCCAGGTATGGTAGCACATGCTCATGGTTCCAACTACTCAGAAGGCTGAGGCAGCAAGATTATTGAGCCCAGGGTTCAAGACCAGCTTGGGCAACACAAACCCTGTCTTAAAAAACAATCAATAATAATAAAAATAAATCAAAAAAATAAAATAAATAAAAACCATATCAGGCTGGGGATAGAGAAGATGAACAGACAGAACATAGCACATTTTTAGGTCACTGAAACTATCCTATATGATACTATAATAATGGTACATGTCTATACCTTTTCCAAACCCAAAGAACACACAAAATCAAGAGTGTAAACTATAGATTTTGGCGGGAAGCCATCCATGAAATACATGAGGACCTTCTCTTGGCATGGAAGCCAAGGAGGGATAGGCTTGGCATTGGGAACTTCTAGTGGCTCTCCTGCAGTGACAGACAGCCAAAAGCATGTGACCTTCCCCTCTGCTCTGCTAGAAAGGTTCCTCATAGTAGCACTAGAGATGGCATAACCCATTAATGACTGAACAGCCTACCTTTAACCTTTTTTTTTTTTAAGCTAGCTGTTGATGGACCTTTATTTTATTCATTTATTTATATGTGGTGCTGAGAATTGAATCAAGTGTCTCACACATGTGAGGCAAGTGTTCTACCACTGAGCCACAACCCCAGCCACCTTTAACCTTTTTTGGAAAAGAACATTTTATAGAATCTCTTCAATGTCTCTGGATATAAATAAAGCAGGCACAGGCCCCATTTTGTCAGGAGCCTGATCTGTCTGGTCAGCTTGCCAGTCCTACCCCTGCTTTTGAAACTACTTTTTATGTTCTACGGTTCTATTTTTCCTAGCTTTTATTTCTCAGCTAGCCCATTCCACTGAAGGGAACCCCATTCCCACCACCAGGGTGGGACATGGGTGGGAGACTTTGTTGCCTGGTCTCTCTTTTTTTTTAATATTTATTTTTCAGTTTTCGGCGGACACAACATCTTTATTTTATGTGGTGCTGAGGATCGAACCCAGTGCTCCGTGCATGCCAGGCGAGCGCGTTACCACTTGAGCCACATCCCCAGCCCTGCCTGGTTTCTTTCATTCCATAAATAAAACAAACAAAAATAAAGTGGGGTCATTTATTCATTTGCCACATGTTGGGGCTCATGCATGCTAGGCAAGTGCTCTACAACTGAGCTTCATTCCAGCCCCAAATTACTTTTAAGTTCATCACATAGTTTCATCTTATCTGTAGCTCATTCCGTTTTATTGTTGAGTGGTATTCCATTGTATGCCAATAGCACAGTCTGTCTAGACATCTGTGTTGTTACCAGTTTAAAACTATTACAAATAAAATCGCTGTGAAGGTATGCATAGAAATATGACTTCACTTCTTGTGGGTAAACATCCAGAAGTGATATAACTTGCTTTTGTTTTAAATTAAGTCTCTGGTGAAGTGTTTACAATGTATATTAAATAAGTACATATTTGTTGTCTTGTGTAGAATAAAACAATATACTTTTTTTTTTTTTTTGTACTGGGGATTGAATCCTGAGGCCCTTTACCACTGACCACATCCTTGGTCCTTTTTATTTTGACATAAGATCTCACTAAATTGCTAAGACTAACCTTGAACTTGTGATACTCCTGCCTCAGCCTCCAAAGATGCTTGAATTACATGCATATACCACAGCACCCAGCTGTGGACCATATACTTATAAGTGTCTAAATACTCAAAATTAAAATTAAAAGGTTTTTGATTATTTGATAAAAACTGTCAGCCAGGCTGGGCGAGGTGATACACATCTGTAATCCCAGCGGCTCAGGAGGGTGAGGCAGGAGGGTCACTAGTTCAAAGCCAGCCTTAGCAACTTATCAGGGCGCTATAGCAACTCAGTGAGACCCTATGTCTAAATAAAATACAAAAAAGAACTGAGGGGCTGGAGTTGTAGCTCAGTGGCAGAGTACTCACCTAGCAAGTGTGAGGCACTGGGTTCGATCCTCAGCACCACAAAAAAATAAAATAAAGCTATTGTGTCTACGTACAACTAAAAAGTATATATATATATATATTTTTTTTTTAAAAAGGACCAGGAAGTGGCTTGGTAATTAAAGCGCCCCTGGATTTAATCCCTAGTACAAAAAAAAAAAAAAAAAAG
>NW_025999900.1:24829085-24840165 GCF_001458135.2 Marmota marmota marmota | reverse complement strand
AAAAAAAAAAAAAAAAAAAGTCAGCCAGGCATGGTGGTACATGTCTATAATTCCAGTGGCTCTGGAAGCTGAGGCAGGAGGACTGTAAGTTCAAAGCCATCATCAGCAACTTAGCAAGGCCCTAAGCAACTTAGTGAGACCCAGTCTCTAAATAAAATATATTAAAAAAAAAAAAAAAAAAACCTGAATGGGGATTTGGCTCAGTGGTTAAAGTGGCCCTGGGTTCAATTTCCAGTACCAAAAAAAAAAAAAAAATCAATACCTCTGATCAGATAGGAATTTCTGTAGAATATCTTAAGTTTTTAGTGCTTTGTAGACATCTATGTTAAAAAATGTTTTTGAGGACTGGAGTTGTGGCTCAATGGTAGAGTACTTGCCTGGCATCTGTGAGGCCCTGGGTTCGATCCTCAGCACTGCATATAAATAAATAAATAAAATAAAAGATCCATTTATAACTAAAAAAATATTTTAAAAAATGTTTTTGATTACTAAGAGGTTTTTTGCACATAGCTTTCTAACAAGAAATGTGAGTTGCCCTAAAATTAAGCATGTTTTTGTTTCATGGTGCTTTCATCCTCGATGGAGGACTCATACAAACTTCATTTATGTTTTTGCAGGAGTTTACCTAAAGAAATATACCAAATTTTTGGTTTTAAATTTCTAGATCATATTATATCAAAGGTTTATAAACTTTTTAAAAAATATTTATTTCACAACCAACAATAAAAATTAAAAAAAAATATATTTATTTCTTAGTTACAGACACAATATCTTTATTTTATTTTTAAGTGGTGCTGAGGATCGAACCCAGTGCCTCATGCATTCGAGGCAAGCACTCTTCCTCTGAGCCACAATCCCAGCCCCAAAAAGTTTATAAACTTTTATGTGGGATTCCCTGATCTACAATTCCAAGAGGAGAAAAAAAAATTTACATTTGAAAATATAATATCCAAAAATAAGCCATCCTTTAAACAGTTTAAGTCCAGCAACCTGTAAAGAAACGAACAATAAAGTTACCTTAGCCGCTTGAGATTCTCTTAAGTAATATTTCAAAAGGTCAGAAAGTTTGAGGTCTTCATCAGCAGATACTCTTGCTTCTATTTTCTGAAAAAAGGGGGGAAACTGGGTATGAAATCAATAAATCATCACTCAACATTCTCATTAATAATTACGAAAAAAATTAAAGTTATAAATAACTGCAGTATCTGTTTGTTTTATCTAGCTTTCTTTCCTTTTTCCTTCCTTCTAGTTTTTTGCTTTTCTTTGCAACTCTGACACAATGTTTTGTATGTGGTGCTAAGGATCGAACCCAGGCCACACGAATGCCAGGCAAGCGCGCTACCGCTTGAGCCACATCCCCTGACAAAATACGAACAGAAAAATCGGATCAATGACATTAGTGAACTTATAGAAAGATTTTATATCTGATTCCAGTTCTTGGCTACAACAGGTGTCAACATCAATAGCTTCATTTATCTATTTATTTCAATGGCAAGTGCTATGTACATATGATTTTAAGATAACAAAGGCTGGCAATGGCAGATTAGATAATTCAAACCAAACCTTCTTAAGTAGAAAATCTGGTCAAAGCATTAATAAAAAGTACTTGAGGACACCAAAGAAGCATCAAAATGTAGTAAATTGAGCTGGGATGGAAATGGGAAGTAGCCATGCCAGACTTAAAAAGATGAGAACTCTTTGAATCTGGAGAGACCTAGGATAAGAGAAATGTATCATGTCAATCAAATGCAATATCGGGCTTCATTTGGATTCTGACTCAGACTACACTGTAAAAAAGCTACTTATGAGATAACAGGGAAAAATCTATACACTGGGCATTTGGTGACATAATCATGGATAACAGTAAGGACCATATTAAATCTAATAATTCTTTTTTTTTTTTTTTTTTAAATATTTATTTTTCAGTTTTTGGCGGACACAACATCATTGTTTGTATGTGGTGCTGAGGATCGAACCCGGGCCGCACGCATACAAGGCGAGCACGCTACCGCTTGAGCCACATCCCCAGCCCTCTAATAATTCTTATCTGTAAAAAAGGAGAGATGTACACAAAAGGATACAAAACAGAATAAATATGTACTATTTTTAAACTTTACTATAAATATGAAATTATCATCAAAAGTTAAAAACAAACAAAAAACCCTACATGCACACCAGCAAGCTGTGGAATAACCTGAATGTTCTCATTCATTCTGCTAGAAGTATAAATTGGTACAATCACTTTGGGAAACAAATTGGCAGTATCTACTGAAGCTTTTCATATGAATACTCTATGATCCACCAATTTGCTTCCTAGTTATATAAACCAACAGAAATGTATACTGGAGTTCTGCCAAGGATATACAATTGTCTTTTTTTAAAATATTTTTGGTTGTAGATGGACACAATAAATTTATTTTATTTATTTTTTATGTGATGCTGAGGATCAAACTCTGTGCCTCACACATACTAGGCAAGCGCTCTACCACTGAGCTAAACCCTAGCCCATACAATTGTCTTAACAGTAGTATCTGTAAAGAATCCCAGACCCGCTGGGGGCAGTGGTGCTCGCTTATAATTCCAGCTACTTGGGAGGCTAAAGCAGGAGGATTGTAAATTCAGGGCCAGCTTCAGCAATTAGTGAGATCCTACTGCCTAATAAAAAGAACTGGGGATGCAGCTCAGTGATAAAGCATCTCTGGCTTCAATTTCCAATATACAAAATAAGAACCCCTGTTGGGCACACTGGTGCACACCTGTAATCCCAGGGACTCTGGAGGCTAAAACAGGAAGATCACAAGTTCAAGGCCAGTCTCAGCAACTTAGACCCTGTCTCAAAATAAAAAGGGTTGGGAATGTAGCTCAGTGGGAGAGAACCACTGAGTTCAAGCCCAGTATCACAATCAATAACACCGACATACAGAACCCCAAACAAACTATACAAATGACTACCAACTAAAAGTAAAACAGATAAATTAATGGAATACTATACAGCAATCAGAAAAAAGGAACTACATGTATGCAACAACATGGGGATCAATGTTGAATAAATAAAACTAGACATAAAGAATACATACTACATAAGCATTTATATAATAGAAACAAAATAAATCTCTAGTGTCAGAAACTAGGAAAGTATTCCTTTTGTGGAAAGTGGTGTCTTATGAGGTAGGTGAAGAGGGGCAGGGCATTCTGTGAAGCTGGTAATGTTTTATTTCTTGATCTTGGTGTTGACAACAATTGTGAAATTTCACTGAGTCACATATACACTTCTGATGTATATATGACTATTTATCTAATATACTGCAATAGAAGGTTAAAAAAACTTGAAGCTTCTAAAAATTACTACATTGTGGAGAAATAAACTTACGGAATCCTTTTTCTTTTGAAGTGCTGGGGATTAAAACTCAGGGCCCTGTTCATGTGAGGCAAGTGCTCTACCACTGAGTTACAAACCCAGCCCAGGAATTTCTTACAAAGTATGCTAAAAATTTATTTAGATTGATAATAGTAGATAGTATGGGTGTTTTAAATTATGACTCCCCTCCTACCATTGAAAAGTAGGCTGCATGCCCCCACCCCTTAAATCAAGGTTCTTAGACTGACCAGTAGTAAGCACTGTGCCCGTTTCCAGGTCTCAGCTTTAACAAACCAGTAGCTTTCAATTCCTGTTATATGGGGTGGCTCACTTCTAGAAACTAAACACCAGGTTGTAAAACACAAGCAGTCTTGTGGAAAAGGCCACATGCATATGGGACGGCTTCTCCTAGCTCCCGCCCCCCAGCCACCTAATGCGGTAGCGAGGTTTACAGAAGAGACTAGCAAGAGAGAGAGAACATGCCAGGGAGTGGGCTTTTATTGGGGAACAAAAAATTCCAGGGAAAATCCCATTCAATGAAGGTTAAGGGGGGCAGCATCCCAAGGTCAGGGGCGATGACTGGGTCTTTGGGGCAGTGGCCAGACACACCTCTGCACGGACAAGCCCTCAGACCTGGAGAAGGGTGGGGAATAGCTCTGACACAGCTGTGTCTAAGCGCCTCTCGCCCAGCCAGGGAGGTAAATCAAATCACATGCGAGGATGGCCTCCCACACTGTACTGTAGTCTGAAGGTTCTTTCTGCCTACTGTGCTCCTTCCTTTCTATTCTTCACAATATATCTCTTGTACATCTAATCCTATCTTGAAGTCTATTTCTCAGCGTACTTGACACAATTATATTTTGGGATAGGTCTTTATGCTTTTTATGTAAATGCACAGAAAACCACCATATATTCCTAGAAGATGCTCAGTAATACAAACATGAAAGGGATAAGAATGGCATTATGGATATGAGGGTGTCACCACCTACGCATTTGTCCTTTGTGAGAAAGTTTCTTTTTTTTTTTTTTTTCTTTTTTTTTAAATATTTATTTATTTTTTTAATTATCGGCAGACACAACATCTTTGTTGGTATGTGGTGCTGAGGATCGAACCTGGGCCGCACGCATGCCAGACGAGCGCGCTACCGCTTGAGCCACATCCCCAACCCCAGTTTCTTTTTTTTTATCCCTACTATACATAACTCAATTGGCAGATTTCTATACTGGACTGGCAACCACTTCTCAGCTAAATACCATTAAACAGCTGAAAAACATTTCCACTGTTTTATCAACTGTTAAATATTGTCTAGACTCTAACAGTAAATTATTATAGTAAATTATTACTACAGTGAGTACAACTTTACCACAGTTGTATACTTGCCTTGTATTGATAATTTTTTTTTTTTTTTTTGGTGCCAGAGATTGAACCCACGGGAACTTAACCACTGAGCCACATCCCCAGCACGTTTTATTTTTAATTTTAAGACAGGGTCTTACTAAGTTGCTTAGGGCCTTGCCACATGCTGAGGCTGACTTTGAACTTGTGATCCTCCTGCCTCAGTTTCCCAAGCTGCTAGGATTACAGATGTGCACCACCTTGCCCATGAAACTATTCATTTTTGTGGGGAGCGGGGGACTACTGATCAAACCTGCAGGTTCATAAATGCTAAGCATGTAACAACTCCATCACTGAGCTACACCAGTAGGCCCAACACTGTTTTTACTATTTATTCTGTGGTGCTGAGATAACACTATTAATTTTTAAACCAGCATGTTACAGAATATCAAAAGCAACATGGTCCTTAATTTTTAAATTTTTAAGAAATCTTTATTTATTTATTTTTATGTGGTGCTAAGTATCACACCCATTACCTCACACATGTGAGGCAAGTGCTCCACCACTGAGCCACGGCCCAAGCCCATAATCCAGTCTTTTTTTTTTTTTTTTAATTTTTTAATACTTATTTTTTAGTTTTCGGCAGACACAACATCTTTGTTTGTATGTGGTGCTGAGGATCGAACCCGGGCCGCACGCATGCCAGGCGAGTGCACCACCGCTTGAGCCACATCCCCAGCCCCAATCCAGTCTTGATATAGTTAAAATGAATCTAAGACTTCCTCTGAATTTACAAAGCTCCAGAAAAGGATTGATTGTTCTTCATAAAAAATAAACTAGGTCTTCTTTTTTTTTTTTTTTTTAAGTTGTCTATAGACTTTTATTTTATTTATCAAATGCAGTGCTGAGAATTGAGCCTAGTGCCTCACACATGCCAGGCAAGTGTGCTACCGCTGAGCCCCAGCAACAGCCCCAAACTCTATCTTCCTAATGAATGTTTTCTTTTATACAAATACCAAAACTCTTTAACAAAAGCAACTTCCTGAAAAACTCTCAGTGGAATTAAAATCTATCATAATCCTGAAATATATTCATCTTCCTCAATAAATTAAACACAACTACAAGTTAAACATTACTATATGCAGAGATTTAGATCCTCAAAGGCTTAATTACCTTTTTGAAAAAAAATTATTATGGTAATAATACATGACACAAGATGTATCCTTTTAGCAGATTTTTAAGTATACAATACAATATTGTTCATTATAGTACAGATATATCACTATGCAGTAGATCTCCAGAATTTAGTACTTACTCTAGTTTTATCAAACAGTTCTGAAACTTTGAGGAAAAACCTGGAAGGGAAAAATATTTTCATCAGAAGCTACATTTGAAATAATTTCCCACATCAGATATTTACAGAATATGTTCCCAAACCATTTCATTAATGAGCATTATTGTTTCCTAATATAAAAAATTCAATGGTCTTATTAACTGGAGACTTCATTTAGTTCAGGAAAAACCTCCTATACTTCCACCAATATAACACATTACTTGAAATCTGTTATAGGAAATTTCCCCATTTCATTTCAAGACACAATCTAAGCCATATACCAAACTTAAAATTTATCTTGATATTCCTTCAAGTAATATATCACATAATACTAAATAGAGGCTGTACTTTCAACATTATTACAGAAATACAAAGCAATTACACTGAAAGAGACACAAGGTTGACTGACAGTACTGAAGCTGGAGAACTTCTTAAAGTTACTGGAGAGTTATGTTTTACATTTTTGATACTGTAATTGAATCCAGGGGTACTTTACCACTGAGCTACCTCTCCAGTCCTTTTTATTTTGCAACAGACTCTCACTAAGTTGCTGAGGATCTCACTAAGAGGCTGAGGCTGGGTCTCAAACTTGGGATCCTCCTGCTTCAGTCTCCTCTGAGTTTCTGGGATTACAAGCATGTGCTACATGCTCAGTGATAGTTTTATTTTAAACATTTTCAAATATAGCTACTTTGTTTTGAAAAGTAATGAAAATGAACAACCAATTCCTAGCTCAGAATTAATTTTCCCTTTACTAAACAGTCTGTCAAATGCTGATATCAATTAAAAACTATCTCACCTGGCACGGTGGGCTCACCTATAATCCCAAGTGGTTGAGAGGCTGAGGCAGGAGGATATCAAATTCAAATGAGCCTCACTAATTTAGCAAGGCCTTGAGCAACTCAGTGAGACCCTGTCACTAATAAAATATAAAAAAGGGCTGGGGGGCTGGGGATGTGGCTCAAGCGGTAGCGTGCTCGCCTGGCATGCGTGCGGCCTGGGTTCGATCCTCAGCACCACATACAAAACAAAGATGTTGTATCCGCCGATAACTAAAAAATAAATAAAAAAAAAAATAAATAAAAAAATAAAAAAAAATAAATAAAATAAAATAAAAAAGGGCTGGGGATATGGCTCAGTGGTTAATCGCCCTTGGGTTCAACCCCTGGTACCGAAAAAAAAAAAAAAAAAAAACCAAAAAACAGTATCACAGGGACTAGGTTTATAGCTCAATGGTAGACTGTATGTTCAGCATATTCAAGGCCACGTGAAACTATTAAAAAGCATTCTGTAAAATACATAATCATAAATGGCATGATAATTGGATTAGGGCAAACTACAGAAAGCAAAACCACAATTTAAGCCAGGTGCAGTGGTGCACACCTGTAATCCCATTGGCTTGGGAGGCTGAGACAAGAAGATCAAAGCAAGCCTCAGCAACCTTGGGAGCCTAAGCAACTCAGTGAGACCCTGTCTCTAAATAAAGTACAAAATAGTGCTGGGGATGTGGCTTAGTGGTGGAGTGCTCCTGAGTTCAATCTCTGACACCCCTCCCCTCCCCACCAAAAAAACCCACTATTTAATAAACTTTGTTTTACTGAACACAACTTGCCTTAACAGATTGTTTGATAGCATGGGAAGGTTTATTTTTTTCTTCTTATCAAAGACTTAAGTATTAATTCTTCACATGTCTATAATTCCAGCAACTTGGGAGGCTGAGACAGGAAGATCAATTCAAAGTCAACCTCAGCAACTTTGTCTCAAAATTAAAAAAAAATAATAATAAAAGGGTTGGGAATATAGCTCAGTGACAGAATGCCTCTGGGTTCAATCCCTAGTACAAGAGAAAAAAAATTTTAACTCTTTGGCGAGATAGAATCTTCATTATTGTAAGTTATGATCTCTTGCTTTGTTCCAAATATTGGCCCTTAAATGTGTACTAAACACATTTAGAGAAGAGGAAAGTTCAAGAATATGTCTTGAAAAAAGAAATGAATTATGAAACATTGTTTTAAAATGTATTTGATCTAAGTGTTGTGGTGCATGCCTCTGGCTATTCCAGAGACTAAGGCAGAAGAATCACAAGTTTGAAGTCAGCCTCAGTAACTAAGCAAGATTCTGTCTCAAAATACAAGAAATAAAACAGCTAAGGTTTAGGGACTGGGGTTGTGGCTCAGCGGTAGAGCGCTTGCCTAGCACCTGCGAGACCCTGGGTTAGAGCCTCAGCACCACATTAAATAAATAAATAAATAAAAATAAAGGTATTGACAACTACAACCAAAAAATAAATATTCAAACCAAAACAAAAAACCCTACATGCACACCAGCAAGCTGTGGAATAACCTGAATGTTCTCATTCATTCTGCTAGAAGTATAAATTGGTACAATCACTTTGGGAAACAAATTGGCAGTATCTACTNAAAAAAAAAAAAAAAAAAAAAAAAAACAGCTAAGGCTGGGCCAGTGGCGTACACCTGTAATCCCAGTGGCTCAAGAGGCTGAGGCAGGAGGATTGTGAGTTCAAAGCCAACCTCAGCAACAGCGAGGCACTAAGCAACTCAATGAAACCCTGTCTCTAAATAAAATACAAAATAGGGCTGCGGATGTGGCTCAATGTTTGAGTGCCCCTGAGTTCAATCCTTGGTCCCCGCCCCCACTCCCAAAAAAACAGCTGGGGATGGAGCTCGATGGTAAAACCCTTGCCTAGAATGCACAAGTCGCTAGGATCAATCCCCAATATCATAAATAAATAAATAAGCAAACAAATATATATTTGAATTATTTTTCAATAAACAAGTAATATTATAGGAGCAACTAAAATTAACTAGTTAAAAAAACTAGCATAAAGTCAATAAAGAATCCCAAGTTTGAGGCCAGGCTCAGCAACTTAGCGAGGCCCTAAAGAACTTAGCAAGACCCTGTATCAAAATTAAAAAATAAAAAGGGTGTGGATGTAGCTCAGTTAAGTGTGTCCCTGGGTGTACTTCCTTCCCCAGTATGGAAGGAAAAAAAGTCCAAGCTCCAATGAAATACACACACACACACACACACACACACACTCACCCCGACTCCTGTATATAAAATTTCAAAATAACATTTATTATTTATGATAAACAACACTAAAAAATTCTCTAATACACAAATATCCCACTTTCATCTAACAGAAGATTGTAAATACTAAAACTATCATACTAAAGCTTATTTTATTTTTCAGATTTAAAAAATATTAGATAAGAAAAAATGAATCAACTCAAGTTTATAAAAACATTTCTTATTATCAATGCTTTGACAAAAATATTCCAAAATGCCTGCCTAGAGATTACAAGTATGCCAACAAATTATTTTGCTTATATCTAATAATGTTTTTAATTAGAATCCTTACTTGCATATATCTGTAGAATCCTGAGTTCCTAAAGCATATAATGAAGAACCAATTCTATTGTAATCATCTGCAGCACCTATGGAAAAAGTTTCAAAAATATATTTGGTCATTAATTTAAAAATACTGACTGAACAGCTATCTGCAAGAGATACACCAAATCAAGTAAAGGAAATAACACAAACAACCATAACAATTCAATGGATATTATATTGGGTATATGTGAAAACTGCTTTAAGAACAGAGGAAACAGATGATTCCTACTTTAGTAAGTCAAGAAAGGATTTACAAAACTATAGAATGAGCTGGAGTTTGTATGATGAGCAAATCTTTACCAAACAAAAGGATAACATTTTGCATAAAGGGAATAAGAGAAATACATATCATAAAGAAGAATAGTATATTCAAAGAGCCTGGGGTGGGACTGCAGGATGCATAGGGGAGTGAATGGAATAAAAGATCATATAGGCCATGATAAGAGTTTAGATTTGATCTTGTGACAATGGATCTTATTGAACATATTTATGTCATAGTAGTGGTAAACTCCACCTGAGAAGGATTTTAGATATTAAAAAATTCTGTGGAGAAAAAAAAAGCAGGGTGACCAACCAGCAAACTGTTCCAATAATCTGATATCAAACCTCTGAAACTGTGAGCCAAAATAAACTTTTCCCCTCTAAATTGTTCTTGTCAGGTCTTTTCGTCACAGTGATGAAAAGCTAACTGAAACAGTAGCTGAAACTGGCCAGCTGGGATCCAGGCAGGTTTCCTGGCTTGGTTATTGGTAACAGAAACCCTCACAAAAGAATGACACAAGAACAGAAGTAGCCAAGCCAGAGACTTCTTTTCTCCTGTTACTATAAAATGGAGGTTAATGATTCTAAGTACTCACTCTATTGACTTGACCCTATTTCGGAGGTTATCCAAATTTTGATCTTAGGATTCCTTTACATTCTTAAAAATTACTGAGGAATCTGAAGAGCTTCTTTTTACATGTGTTATTATCTATCAATATATACTGTATATTTTTCAAAAATGTAAAACAAAAATTTTGAACATTTAGTAATTTATTTAAAATTAATAGCATTAGGGCTGGAAATGTGGCTCAGAAGTAGAGTGCTTCTTAGCACATGTAAGGCACTGAGTTCAATTCCCAGCACCACAAAACATAAATAAAAGGAAAAAATAAAATTAACATACCACTGAGCTACATTTAAACCCAGCCTGTTTAAACCCATATTTACATAAGTAAACTTTCAAATGAAAAAGAGCTATTTTTTTAAAAATTAGGGAGGAGCATGACAACATTACATTTTTATATATCTCTGTTGTACCTGGTTCAATAGACAATAGATTCTCATTATCTTCTTCTGCATTCATTCAATCTGCTTTTCATTCGATCTACTATGATAATACTGCTTTTAAGTATGTGGGGGGAAAAAATCCAGCCTACACGGATATATAACTAGAAAAGGAAGAGGTATTCTACTAACCTTTTCAAATAATCATGGATATTCTTCTTTATTATTACACCAAACTCAATAATTACTTGTAATGTGGACTCTAAAATCATTATCAATGAAATTCTTGTTGTTGTTTTTTTGCAGTACAAGGAATTGAAATCAGAAGCACTTTACCAGTGAGCTACTCCCACTTCTTCTTCTTCTTTCCCCC
>NW_025999900.1:24817543-24825778 GCF_001458135.2 Marmota marmota marmota | reverse complement strand
CCCCCCCCCCCCATTTTGAGGGAGAGTCTTGCTAAGCTGGTGAAACTAGCCTCAAATCTGTGGTCCTCCTACCTGAGCATCTTGAGTAGCTGGGATTATAGGCATGTGCCACCATGGACAACTTAATACACTTCTTATACTTATAAATTAAAACCCATTAGTATGCCAGGTACACACTACACACTACAAACTTAGAAAAGTTGCAATCCACAGATTCAATGCAATTCCAATCAAAATACCTATGGCATTCTTCACAGAACTACAAAAAACAGTCCTAAAATTCATATGGAACCTCCCCGACACACACACACACACACACACACACACACACACACTGAATAAACAAAGATATTTTGAGGGAAAAAAGCAAGCAGGACACAATATGCTGACTTCAAAACAGAGTACCAAGCTTAGTAATTAAACTGATAATATTAGCAATAAATACAGACACACAGACCAATGCAAGAGAATAGAGCCTAGACACAAACTCATGGATTTACAGTCAGTCATCTGACTTTTGACATAGGTGCTAAGAAACACATTGAAGAAAGAGCCATCTTTTAAATAAATGGTGCTGGAAAAATTGGATATTTATATCCAGTAGAATAAAACTAGACCCCTACCTCTCATCAGTCAAAAAATGAATCCAAAATAGTTTAAAGACTTATATAAACCTGAAACTATGAAACCACCAGAAGAAAATACAAGGGAAATACTTTAGGACATCAGAATAGGTAAAGATTTAGCAAGGCGCAATGGTGCACACCTGTAATCCCAGAAGCTTGGGAGGCTGAGGCAGGAGGATCACAAGTTCAAGGCTAGCTTCAGCAATGTAGAGAGGCCCTAAGCAGCTTAGTGAGACCCTGTCTCAAAATAAAAAACTAAAAAGGGGTGGGGATGTGGCTCAGTGGGTGCCCCTGGGTTCAATCCCTGGTATCAAAACAAACAAACAAACAAACAAAAAAACCCCAAAAAAACTAGGCAAAGATTTTTTTGAGAAAAACCCCCAACATACAGGAAATAGAGAAAAACAAACTTGTGGGACTGTATCCAAAAAAAAAAGCTGCACGGCAAAGGAAATAATAAAGAGACAATCTGAAGAATGACAGAAAATATTTATAATATGTATATTTGATATTGATATCTAGAATACATAAGGAACTCAAAAATTCAATAGCCAAAAAAAAAAAAAAAGGATTAACCTAATTAAAAAATGTGTAACATGGGCTGGGGTTGTAGCTCAGTGGTAGAGCACTCACCACACAAAAATAAATAAATAAACTAAAAATAAATAAATAAATAAATAAATAAACTAAAAATAAATGAATATTTTTTAAAATGTGCAACAAACCTAGACATTTGTTAAAAGACAACATATAATGGCTAAGAGGTATATTAAGAAATGTTCAATAGTGCCAAGCATTATGGCACACATCTGTAATCCCAGTTACTTGGGAGGCTAAGGCAGGAAGATAACAAGTTCATGATCAGCCTGGGCAACTTAGCAAGACCTTGTCTCAAAAAAGGGCTGGGGCTGAAGATGTGGCTCAGTGGTAGAAAACTTGCCTACTGTGCCTGAGAACCTGGATTCAACCTCAGTATTGCAAGGAAAAAAAAAATTCAACGTAACTAATCACCAGGAAAATGTAAATCAAAGGTAAAAGCTAGCGACCTATGAAGAAAAGAAAACACTTGCACACTGTGGTGGGATTATTAAGTTAGTAAAAGTCATTACAGAAAACAATATGAAGAATCCTTGAAAATTATAGTAGAACTACCATATGATCCAACAATTCTATTACTGGGGATAAATCCCAAAGAAGTGAAATCAGAATTCTGAAGAGACATCTGTATTCCCATGTTCATTGCAGCACTATTCACAATAGCCAAAAATTGTAAACAAGGGGTTGTAGCTCAGCAGTAGAACGCTCGCCTAGCATGTGCGAGGCCTTGGGTTCAATCCTCAGCACCACATAAAAATAAATAAATTAAATAAAGGTATTGTGTCCAACTACACCTAAAAAATAAATATTAAAAAAACTGTAAACAAGATAACCATCAATCAACTGATGAATGAATGAAGAAAACATGGTAAATAAAAATAGAATACTGTTCAGACATAAAACCCTGACATCTGCAATAATGTGGATGGAACTGGAGATCATCATACATGAAAGGAGAAGTTTCGTTGTCGGAGATTAAAATGCACACACACAGATAGCAGTGACAAGATGAAGCACTTTACTGCAAGCTGGTGCTAGTTTATATAGAAAGTGAGAGTCAGTTATCTTAAACCAGGAAGCTCCGGGGGCCAATCATAGTAAAGGTCAGATCATCACCTATGGTGTATGCACGTCCACCCTGCATAAGATTCATGGGGGGCACGAGCTGTCCACGATCACAGAAGATGGGAGGACCAATTAGAAAATTTTCAAAACAACTTGTTATCCGCCCACTGGCAACTTGCCTGCCGCCATGTTGCATTAGGGGCTCCTTATCTGAAAGGCCCAGGGAGTTCTAGCCGCTCACTGGCAATTTGCCCACCGTCATGTTTGAAAGGCCCGGGGAGTTCTCAAGGAGACTCCCAACAATATATACTGAAATAAGCCAGGCACAGAAAGACAAGTACATGATCTCACTCATATGTAGACACTACTCATAGAAATTGAGAGTAGAACAGTGATTACCAGAGGCTAAGGAGAGTAAGGGGGAGGGAATAATGATAGAAGGTTGATCAATGGGTATTAAGTTGTAGTTAGGAGCAAGGCGGTCCTTTTCTCCCCATATTTTTTATTAGGAGAAAGAAGTTCTGGTGTGCTACTACACAGTAGGGTGGCAAAAGGTAAGAATAAGGTACATTTCAAAAAGCTAAAGAAAAGATTTTAAAGTCTTCACCATAAAGATAATAAATGTTCAGAGACAGATGTTTAATGTGGTTTAAATATTATACAATGTGCCTATATTAAAATGTCATTTAATACTGCATTAATATACATAATTTTTATGTTTTTATGTATTAGTTAAAAAATAATGCTAATAAAAAAAAGACTGACAAGGATGTGGAGCAACTGAACTCTCACGTCACTGCTCTTGGAAATGCAAAATGGGATAATCATTATGAAAAAAGTGCCAGTTTCCTAAAAAGTTAAATTTACATCCATGCAAAGAGACATGCAGGTGGATAATGTAATAGACACAAGTTAGAAATGACTCAAATGTTCACCAATAGGCAAATGAACAAATGATTATGTTGGCATATCCATACAATAGAATACTATTCGGTATAAAAAAAAAAAAAAACAAAACAAAACTCAACAATAAAAAGTATACACTAGGGCTGGGGATGTGGCTCAAGCAGTAGCGCGCTCGCCTGGCATGCGTGCAGCCCGGGTTCGATCCTCAGCACCACATACAAAAGATGTTGTGTCCGCCGAAAACTAAAATAAAAATATTTAAAAAAAAAAAAATTCTCTCTCTCTCTTTAAAAAAAAAAAAAAGTATACACTAAAGGCCACTTTCAGGGGTTATGGATACATGTTCACAATTTTTACTATGATTAAACTGTACACTTTGACACCAAATCTTATAAATACTAATTATTAAAAAAATACTAAATATACTCAAATAAGCTGTTCATAAACCTCATTGATCTATCTTGTACTTTGAATGAATCTTTTATATACACAATTTGTGGCATTATGCACTGGTTGTTTGGGAAATCTGTTAGTTGTTCTTACAAGTAAATATGGTATTCCATGGAAAAAGCACTTAGTTCAGTCACAACTCAACAGTATTTAAAATGCTCTTCCAGAGAGAATCATAACATTTTAGTATGCAAAGTGCTTTATAGATATTTCCCATTTTATCACTCAATATTTAAAAAATGTGAACTCTGGGGTGGAGATTTGTTATAATTTTTGCTGCTACATCAAAGTTACATTTTTAGAAAATTGTAAGTCATGGCAGGAAAAACTACAGTGACTATTATTAGTAAAGTCTGATGCTACTGCCTTGATTTGTATATACTAAGGCACAAAGAGTTTTATCCATTTTTTCCTTTGCATCATCAATGTAAATGTCAGAATGGTGAAAAAGGCAAAAAAGTATCTACAGTATTTTTATGAAAATAATTTTGGACCTTGCAGACTCACTTGGGGTCTAAGCTTCAATAGACCACAGTTTGAGAACCACTGTTTCATATCAAGACTTTTACAAACTCTTAAGTAACAAGTCAGCCTTATTATTATTATTCCATTAAAAATTTCAAGCTAAAGCCACAAAAAAAAAAAGTCTTACTTTTGTGGGATCTTGTCATCCTATCAGACTTAGCAGACGCATCCTTAACTCGGTTATGATATTCTAAAAGGAAAGTTCGTTCATGCTCAAAGAAATCATCTACATCCTATAGAATCAAAAGAAAATATGAGCTTTTTTCACTTATTTTGCTTTAGTATGATATAGAAATAACTTTGTCAACATTATAAACATACAAAGATTATCAGGAAAACAGCACAGCTATATCCTCTAAAAATCAAGAGTTTAAAATCGATTTTATGAACATATTAAGACTTTAATAGACATGCATTTCTTTCTTTGTTTTGGGATTTTTTTTTTTTTTTTTTTTTGAGAGGGAGGGACTTGCTTGCTATGTTGTCCAGAATGGCCTCAAATTTGTCATCATCCTGTTTTGGTCTCCTAAGTAGCTGGGATTACTAGCATGTACCACCACACCTACCTTAAGTATCTGGCTTACCTTTCTATCAAGTAAGACATCTAGGGTTGGGGCTATGGCTCAGAGGTAGAGCACTCGCCTACCATGTGTGAGGCGCTGGGTTCGATCCCCAGCACCACATACAAATAAAATAAAGATATTGTGTCCACCTATAACTAAAAAATAAATATTAAAAAAAAAGATATCTATAGTTTTGTAGCTGAAGGCTCAGAGATCCTCTTATGGTTCACTTTCCCATGTTTTACTCTGAAACGTGTTCCTACTTGTGCTCTACTTCAACAGACACCTTAATGCCAGTGGGAGTGATCAATTGTTTTTCAGAAAAAGAAAAATTCTGTCACTAGAAGTAAACATTGATTTTCTTGGTCTAACAGACAATCTATGAGCTATTCTGTGGCTTCCACACCTTACTCATTAGGGCTGACTGCTCTGGGGAAACTGGCCAAATTACCTATCTGGGAGCAATGATATGATTAACCACTGTAGTCAATCTTTAAAAAAAAATAAAGCCATGTATACATGAGAAGTGAAAAATCGTATATTCACAGTACTTTTACCCCTTCTAAACTAGCAATGTTTCATTGGAAAAATATCAGTTAATAATGTGAGACTTACATCAATAGAACACAAGCAGCAAGAGTTAGTATTGACAAAAATGTTTAAAAATCTTTAATTCATATATGCTAGTTTTAACTATCAACATGGTAAAAAAAGGCAAAAAGTATCATAATAATTTTATGAAAATGGTTTTGACCTTGAAGACTTGCTTTAAAAGGGTCTTGGGGGCTGGGGTTGTGGCTCAGGGGTAGAGCACTCGCCTAGGATGCATGAGGCACTGGGTTCTATCCTCAGTACCACATAAAGTAAAATAAAGACATTGTGTCCACTTATAAAAAAAATAAATAAAAATAAAAGGATCTTGAGGTCTAGGTTTCAGTACACCACATTTTGAGAACTAGTGTTTTATATCAAGACTTTTATAAACTGTAAGTAAATAATTAATTTAATAAATAATTAGCTTTCTAAGCATTATTACACATATTATCTTATTCAGTCTTTTCAATAATTCTGTGAGCTAGGTCATATTATTAACCCCATTTTGGAAATGGAAAAAATAAAATTCAGAGAAAGAAACTTTCCCCAAGAACATATAGCAGCAGAAGGCAACACTAAAACTTCAAATGAGATCTTCTAACTTCAAATCTGATTCTAGGTCTATCTCTTAATATTTGCAAGGCTAAGCTAAGGGCAAGTGTAAAAACATTTGCAGCCCCTCTTCTTATTCCACCCTACAGCTCTAACCTATACCTAGAGGGTCCTTGGGCATATACAGGTGAACATTTCAACCTGCATACTGATCTTTTCCCTTGCCCCTCCCCTTTACTTAGCTGCCCTACAATCACCCCTTCACCATCCATGAAATGCACAGCAGCAGCACAGCTGGGGAGAAGACATCTATGCAGAACCTGGAAGGTGGCTTTGGATTTGGGCAAGGAAACACGGGAGGTGAGATATCTGCAACATGGTCTTTTTGTAAAGAAGTAACTCCAGATGGATAAATCTCCTGGACTGCAGACTTCTCACTCCTTGGAGAAAAGAACTCACTAAAGAGAGCCAGGGTAGGGACACAATTTCCCAGGCCTAAGGATTCTATTGTCCAAATTCTTACTCTAATTCTGAACATACAAAATCTCAATCTATTTCCCTTTCAAAAGAAGTAAATTCGGTCTGGGGATACAGCGCAGCTGGTAGAATGCTTGCCTTGCATGCACAAGGCCCTGGGTTCAATCCCCAGCACCACAAAAATAAATAATTAAATAATGAAAGAAGCAAATTTTCAACCAATAACACTGTTAATCAAGTCTTACCTTTACTCCTGAAACAATTACTCCATCTGCTGATTTAACCATGTTTTTAAAGAAATCTTCAAGTTTCTCTTTTTTATTTTTTCCTCGCACACTCAACTGAAGAAAGGTAATTACAATTAGCATTTTTTTAAGGTTACAAATGCAAAGTAGTATGTCTTTTATCTTAGACATTTAACTTATAATCTCAAAAGAATCCCAGTTTTTAAACTTAAAATGGAAATTTCATCATGTGTATGAACAGTTTTCAAACTTTAGGGCATAAAAGAGGATTTTAAGCTAGGCATGATGGTACACACCTATAATCCCTATAGGCTTCTGCTGTGTCTATAATACTTACGGGAGTGAGGTGGGAAGACAGCAAGCTCAAGGCCAGACTGAGCGACTGACTCAACAAGATCATGTCTCAAAATAAAAAAGGGCTCAGTGGTAGAGTGTTCCTGGGTTCAATCCCTAGTACTAAAAAGTTTGGTAATAACTCCAGCCTTACTCTAAAAGATTCAGGTGGACTACAATAAGGTCTAGATAAGTCCAATTTTACAAGCATATTTGATAATTCTGTTATAAGTAGCCCTTTCACCTTACTTTGTCAAGTACTATATATAATACAATAACAATAAAAATTTAACTCAGGGGCTGGGGTTGTGGCTCAGTGGTGAGTGCTTGCCTAGCATGTGTGAGGCACTGGTTCGATTCTCAGCACTACATGCCAATAAATAAATAAAATTAAAAATCCATCAATAACGAATAAAAATGTTTAAAAAAATTTAACTCAGGAGTCCTTTTAAACATGAAATTTACTGAGGTAAAATATATCATCATATGATTCTGTAATACCTCTGAAAATATATTCTGCAAATTTCTCACTCTGAACTCATCCAAATATCAACTCTTTATCCTGTGTTGGGGGTCAGCAACTCATATAGTATAAGAAACACAAAAGATGACTTTGAATGGATGAATGGTCATCCAAGAGTAAAAGTGAGAAGCAGCTAACTCTTTTTGACTCCTAGTGCTTGCTGCATCAAGGTGCCCTATAAAGCAACACACCATCTAATTTCCTTACACATTGCCATGACTTCAATGTCCACAAGACTTAGACATCTTGAGTAATAACTACCATAACTGATCCGGAGTAACCCTAGTTGGTTGAGGGCTATATGGAACCTTATGACTAGACTCTGGCTCTAAGGAATGTGCCTGACTCTTTAATATTAGAGCTTAAGATTAAAGAGGTATATTCTAGCTAAGATGAAGTCACTTTTGTCCTAACTTATATATACACATATCCTTCTAACCCAAATTGTGTGGATCCAACTGGTCATGTTGCTACCTTGAACCACACTTTTAGCAAGACCTCTAAAACTGCATTCTGCAATCCTAGATCTGTCTGCCTCTTTCTCCCATGACACACTGGGGCCAGTTATCATACACTAAGACTGAATTGTTCTTCAAGCTGACAGAGAACATCTATAAAAAGTCCACAACTGGGCTGGGGTTGTAGCTCAGTGGTTGAGCACTTGCTTCACATGCGTGAGGCACTAGGCTCGATCCTCAGCACCATATAAAAAATAAACAAATAAAACAAAGATATTGTGTCCATCTACAACTAAAAAAAAAAAAAAAAAAAAAAAAAAA
>NW_025999900.1:24814934-24817522 GCF_001458135.2 Marmota marmota marmota | reverse complement strand
AAAAAAAAAAAAAAAAAAAAAAAAAAAAAAAAAAAGAGTCCACAACTAACATCATCTTTAAGGGTGCAAGGGTGAATGCTTTCCCCTTAACATCAGGAAAAAGGAAAGGATGTCTTGCTTTCGCCACTTCAGTTAACAATGTCCTAGAAATTCTAGCCAGGCAAGTTAGGCAGGAAAAAGATATAAAAGATAACTAGAAAATAAGAAGCAAAAATAAAATATAAAAGTTAATAAATGAGTGTGGCTGCCAAGGTGGTTGATCATTATGGGGAACATACGAAGTTTAGGAATTTGATTTCTGATTGTTTTCCACTTTCCTGAAACCAAGGTTATCATCTGATCAAGAGAAACTGATGTGAGTTGAAATTCGCTATTACAGAAAATGAAAAGATGGAAGTTTGTTATAAATGATAGGGAAAGTACTCTAGATGAGAGAAAGGTACACAGGAGAACTGCTAACAAGAGTCAAAATGAAGTCAATGGTCTTGATGTATGAATGACTAATGGAAATAGGAAGAAGAGAACAGACAAAAGTCTGTTCAGAGTCTGTAATACTAAGGCAATGAAAAGATCCTATGTGTGCCTACTGATTGAGGTAGTTTATTTAATGGAAGTTAGGGGATTAAATATATTATGCTCTGTTGGCTGGGGACTTAGCTCAGTGACAGAGCACTTACCTACCATGCATAAAGTCCTAGGTTCCCAGCACTACCCAAAATAAATAAATAAATAAATATCCAGCCCAGCTTGGTGGCCCATACATGTAACCCAGCAGCTCAAGAGGCTGAGGCAGAGGATCACAGATTCAAATCCAGCCTCAGCAATTTAGCTAGGCCCTAAGCAACTTAGGGAGACCCTGTCTCAAAATAAAAAATAAAAAGGAATGGGGATGTTGCTCAGTGGTTAAGTGTCCCTGGGGTCAATCCCTGATACAATTAAAAAAAAAAAAATCTGTTGTTAAACAGACTCAAGACTATTCCCCACTGGATAAGTAAAGCAAATTAAAGGCTATTATTTCTCATAACAGTGGCCCTTTCTCAATTAAATACAAGAACAAGGCTTTCTAGGTCTCCCCCTAAGTCCCATGGCCCTGTGATACTTCAACTGTTCATCTGTCCACTCTGTAAACAATTAAAGAACATTTTCCAGTCCTTTTTTTCTGGGGTGAGGTCGAGTGGTAGGATTGAACCTACAGGCACTTTGCTACTAAGCTACATTCCCAGCCATTTTTATTTTTTATTTTAAGACAGGGTCTTGCTAAGTTGCTTTGAGCCTCGCTAAATTGCTGAGGCTGGCCTGAAACTTGCAATCCTCCTGTTTCAGCCTCCAGAGTTGCTGGGATTACAGGCATGCACCATCGCACTAAGCTCCAGTCCATCTTTTTAGGCTTTCTCCAAAACACCACTTGCTGATATTAACAGAGTTATTATGGGGCTGGGGTTCTGGCTCAGTGGTAGAGCACTCACCTAGCATGTGTGAGGCACTAGATTCAATCCTCAGCACATAAAAAAAAAAAAAAAAAAAAGTATGAATAAAATAAAGGTACCATGTCCAACTACAACTAAAAAAATATTTTAAAAAAGGGGTTATTAGAATATATCATCCTCCTTACTAAGTGTGTATGTGCCAATATACACACACACATACACATACGTATACATATATATATATACATATGTGTGTATATATATGCACACGTGCATGCGCACACGTGCACACACACACACAAATACATTTTTTAAGCAAGGTCTCACTAAATTGCCAGGCTGACCTTAAACTCAAAATCCTCAGCCTCAACCTCTTGGGTAGTTGGGATTATTGGCATGCATCACTATGCCTGGCATATTTGTTTAAATGCTTGTTTATAAGGAAAAAATAATAAATAAATTTGCTTTGGTGTAAGAAAATGTATGAACCCCGAAGCTTTCTGAAAGCACCCAGAGATGCTTCACCATCAAGCTACATCCCTAGACTTTATTTATTTATTTATTGAGACAGGGTTTCACTAAATTGCTGAGTGTAGCCTTGAACTTAATGTATAATTTATATTTACTAAAACCAAACCAGAAAAGTAAGCTTATATTCGCAAAATTCTTTAATCCTGATGTTAACTTGTAATCAAATTAAGCACTATCCTACATGTTTTCCATAAAAGCTATGAATTAGTCTTGTCATCTAAATATAAGTTCTATGACAAGTATCAACTATCTACTAAAATAAAATTTTGCCAGCACTATGAATAAAGAAATCTTTAGCTTGCTCTGCTTCCCAGCTGCCATAAAGTAAGTAACTTTCCCTTGCATGCCCTTCCACAATGATGCTGTGCCTCCATTCATTCCCAACGCAATGGTACCAACCAACCACAGACTGAAACCATGAGCCAAATAAATTTTCCTCCTCTTAGAAAAAAAAACCTTTAATGCTCAGTCACCTAATTTTCTTTTTGCCATTAGTAATTTTTAGGCAGGGAAGCAAGAAGGGAGTGAGAAACATTAGAAGCCATCAGCACTAAAGAATGTCAGTTAAATAGATCAGGAGTCAGTGATTTACCCAAAGCAATCTAGCACTTTTTTTTTTTTTTTTTTTTT
>NW_025999900.1:24787647-24810747 GCF_001458135.2 Marmota marmota marmota | reverse complement strand
CCCCTCAATTAAGTTTCTTTTTTTTTTTTTTAGAGAGAGAGAATTTTTTTTTAATATTTATTTTCTAGTTTTTGGTGGACACAACATCTTTGTTTGTATGTAGTGCTGAGGATTGAACCCAGGCCGCACGCATGTCAGGCGAGCGCGCCACCGCTTGAGCCACATCCCCAGCCTCTTTTTTTTTTAATATTTATTTTTTAGTTGTAGTTGGACAATACCTTTATTTTACTTATTTATATATATATTTTATTTATTTATTTATTTATTTTATATATATATATATATATTTTTTTTTTAATTGTCTATGGACCTTTATTTTATTTATTGATACGCGGTGCTGAGACTTTAACCCAGTGCCTCACACATACGGGACAAGCGCTCTGCCACTGAGCCACAATCCCAGCCCTATTTATTTATTTTTTATGTGGTGCTGAGGATCGAACCCAGGGCCTCACACATGCTAGGGGAGCACTCTACTGCTGAGCCAAAACCCCAGCCCTCAATTAAGTTTTTTAATTAATGGGTTCGTAGTAGTTTTATACTACATGTATTTTCTAAATTAACAAATACTAAAAATATTATCCAGCAGGAAATGTTTAAAAGGATTCTGGATTAGAGGAATTTACCAGAAGCAAAAAGATTCTTTTAAAAAGCTAACAAACTAAAAATAACAAAAAAAAGAAAAAAATTAATAAGATAAATTAATGACTAAACTCATTCTATTTATCCATAGGTGAAGCAGATGAATAAGGTAAAACATGTAATGTAAAAACCTTTAAAAACATGTAAGGTCTAGAAGAGATATACCACTCAAGGTAAAGATATAAAAAAAATTATCTTAAGAGGAATGGCCGACAAATAACAATTAAGGGCACAATGATGAAAAGCTAAAGAAAGGAAGTGGAACAAAAGGAAGAAAAGTTAAATTGAGAACTGCTATAAAGGCTGGGGATATAGCTCAGTGGTAGAACATTTGACTAGCATGCATGAGGCCCTGGGTTTGCTCCCCAGCACTGCTAAAAAAACAAAACAAAGACCTACATGAAAAAGATTACACCTTGGCTGGGCGTGGTGGCACACGCCTGTAATCGCAGCTGCTTGGGAGGTGGAGGCAGGATGACCACAAGTTCAAAGCCAACCTCAGCAATTTAGCGAGGCGCTAAGCAACTCAGTGAAACCCTGTCTCTAATAAAATACAAAATAGGGCTACGGATGTGGCTCAGTGGTTGAGTGCCCCGAGTTCAATCTCTGGTAACCAAAAAAATAAAAGATTACACCTAGGGTCAGAAAGTTATCAAGTATAGTTCAACACACATTCTCCAAGCATCTAGTATATACATACTAGGCATAATGCTGTGCAACAGGTATATAAAGATAAATAAATAAGTCTTAGTCTTTGAAGAGCCTATGGAAGAAAAAAAGAAAAACGTACCATCACACAAGAAGGTAGGGGGAAAAGGTAGAACTAGAATGAGAAAAGAAAAATGTATACTGGTCATTCACCAAAATCTAAGGTATTAAAAGGAACAAATGACTGAAAATGAGTGGTGGTTCCAAGAACAGAGATGGAATCGGGTCACAATGATTTTAGAAAAAATCTAATCAAATTAAATTTCACAAATCTAAGTGTGGTCAAAAGCTGAGGCATAATAACCATTGATTATTGATGATAACACCTTAAGGAGGCTTCCAAAAGTAAATACCTATCCACTTAAGGGTTCAAAGCCACTATGATTTATAAAATCCCTTAATTAATTTCTAGGACAAACTCATTTCATTTCTAACAGAAAGAATCTAAGTTTAAATGAGGAAGCATAACATATTCCCACAGATCCAAACAGGACAACTCAAGATAAAAGATGGTAACCCAGTTTTGTAACAAAACTGGGAAATTTTTAAAAATCACATCAGTGCTAGGCACAGGGGCACATGAATGTAATGCCAGCAACTCAGGAAGCTAAGGCAGGAGGATGCCAAGTTCAGAGTCAATTTGGACAACTTAGTGAGAACCTGTCTCAAAATAAAAGAAAAATAAAAAGGGCTGGAAATAGAGCTCAGTGCCCCAGGGTTCATCACCAGTATCCCTGTCCCCTAAATAAATAAAATAAAATAATAAAAAATAAAAAATCTTATCATTTACTAAAAATGCTAAAAGACTGAAATAGAGAAGAGTATACAAAATGCTCTTAAAAATGGGATTTAAATAAAACCTCAATACTTACAATATATCCTGCATAGTCTTCATTTTCAACGAAGGAATCATGAAGCCAGATAAATTCTTCATGTTGTCGAACAACAGAAAACTCGTTCTGTTTAAAATTTGGCAATGAACTCTGCAAAGACAGATTCTTTTTGAATAAAAGTCAAAATTACACTTACAACTTTTGATAAACAATACATCTCAATTCTTTAAAAATCAGTCTTAGCTGGGCACAGTGGAGCACACCTATAATCCTAGCAACTTGGGAGGCTGGGATAACAAGTTCAAAGCAAGCCACAGAAACTTGGTGAAGCCCTAAGCAACTTAGCAAGATCCGGTCTCAAAAGAATAAAATAATACAGTCGGGCCTAGTGCACACACCAGCTTGGGAGGCTGAGACAGGAGGATCACAGTTAAAGCCAGCCTCAGCAAAAGCAAGGTGCTAAGCAACTCAGTGAGACCCTGTCTCTAAATAAAATACAAAACAAGGCTGGGGATATGGCTTAGTGGTTGAGTGCTCCTGAGTTCAATCCCTGGTACCAAAAATAAAATAATATATAAAAAAAGGCTATGGGGGTAGGGTTGTGGCTAGCGGTAGAGTGCTCACTTGGCATATGTGAGGCCCAGGGTTCAATCCCCAGCACCACATATAAATAAATAAAATAAACATATTAAAAAAAAAAAGACTGGGGATGTGGCTTAATGGTTAAGCACCCCTGGGTTCAATTTCAGTACCAAAAATAAATAAAAATTAGTCTTATGTGAAAGACTACCAGTGACATTAAACTCTAGTATGAAAACTCCAAGACACTTAGTCAAATTTATCCTCAGATCTTTGGGAAATGTTGACAGGCTGTTATGATCTTATACTGCTACCATTAATTACCTACTGAGGTAAAACAAGCAGAACAGGGAAGGTGGACAAAAGGAAGAGAAAGAAAGGGATGATACAAGGGAATAAAAACTAAAATAAAAATTATTCTATTGATATTTATAAAACTCAACTATTCAAACAAACAAAAACAGATCTACAATCTGATAATGTGCCCAACTGCAATAGAATGATAATTTGAAGCCAGGTGCTATTGTATAAACATGTAATCCCAGCTACTTGGGAGGATAAGATAGCAGGATCACAAGTTCAAGACCAGCCTGAATAACTTAGCAAGACATTTTTATTTATTTTTTAAAAAATAAAAAAGAGACCTTCCCTCAAAATCAAAAAATAAAAAGGGCTCAGGATGTGACTCAGTGGTAAAACATCTCCTGGATTTAACTGCTACTACCAGAGAAGGAAAAAAAAAAAAGAATGTGTAGGATAGCAATCTAACTGAAGGAACAACAACAAAATTTGAAAATAAAATTATACTAAAAAATAGATAAAAACCTACACATAATTAAATTTGTATTATATGTAGGCTCTATGATTATGTCTTAAAATGTTCATCTTTAAAAAAGTACATTTCGGGGGGCTGGGGATGTGGCTCAAGCGGTAGCGCGCTCGCCTGGCATACGTGCGGCCCGGGTTCAATCCTCAGCACCACATACAAACAAAGATGTTGTGTCCGCCAAGAACTAAAAAAAATAAATATTAAAAAATTAAAAAATAAAAATAAAAAATAAAAAAGTACATTTCGGGGCTGGGGTTGTGGGGCTCAGTGTTAGTGCACTTGCCTAGCATACGTGAGGCACTGGATTCAATTCAGAGCACCACATACAAATAAATAAAATAAAGGTCCATCAACAACTAAAAAATAATAATAAATAAATAAAAGTACATTTCACCAAGTGTGGGGGTGCCTGCCTGTATTGCCAGAGGCTCTGAAAGCTGAGACAGGAGGATCCCAAGTTCGAGGTCAACCTCAGCAACTTAGCAAGACCCTGTCTCAAAATAAAAACCAAAAAGGACTCAAAAAAGGCTTCAGATATAGCTCAGTGGTAAAGTGCTCCTGGGTTAAGTCCCCAGTACCAGAAAACAAAAGTAAAAAGTATACTTCTTGACAGGAGTGGTGGTGCACACCTATAATCCTAACTACTAGGGTGGCTAAGGCAGGAGGATCCCAAGTTCTAGACCATTCTAGACAATTTTATGAGATTCCATCTCCAAATTTTTAAAAGGTTTGGAATATAGCGCATGGTGAAGCACATGCCTAGCATATGTAAAGTACTGAGTTCAATCCCCAGTACCCACTCCCCAAAAATAATTTCCATAAAACTTCTTTTGTTAAAATAGCAGAAATTGTAAACTATGTCCCTTTTCAATTGAGTTCAAACTCCAAGTTCACATCGGCATATTATTATATTTTTTCTTTTTTTTTTTTTAATAGGTTTTAAAGTTGGGTTCAAACCAACAAATTCATACATGCATGGAATTCAATTTTAGTTTATAATCTCCCCCTTGTCCTCCCCCTTATGTAAGTAACATTAACACAACAAAAGACAAAATATAAAAATCCCACTTACTTTTGTGTGAACAGTGAATTTTACTTTATCCCTCTCACTAAGAGCATCAGAAATGTCCACTTGCAGCGCAGCATCACTTTGAAGATCTACATTTATTGCTTTAAGCTAGAAAAAGAAAATAAGTAATATCTTAAAGAAATTCTGTGTGCTTTTATATAATTTTATTCTTCTTCCAGACAACAGGATAATGGGGGGAAAAAAACACATACACACAAAAGAATCGCAAGCATAAAAAAGTATAAAAGCTCATTTTATCTACATACATAGTTAGAGGCAGGTGTTTTAGGTAAATGGTATTTTCATTCTACACCATTCAACTAAACTCTGCATTGCATTGAGTCGCTAAACTAACCATGATCCATCATAGTTTCACCCCAAAAGAAAAAACTATTTTCCAAAGGGTACACTCATACATTCTTGGTGGGACTATAAATTGGTACAATCACTCTGGAAAGCAGTATGGGGATTCTTCAAAAAACCAGGAATGGAACCATTTGATTCAGTATTCCACTCCTCGGTAAATATCCAGAGGATTTAAAATCAGCATCCTAAAGTGATGCAGCCACATCAATGTTTATAACAGCATAATTCACAATAGCTAAGTGATACAGCCAACATAGGTGCCCTCTAACAGATGACTGGATAAATAAAATGTGATACACACACACACACACATAATGGAGTATTGCTCAGACATAAAGAATGAAATTATGGCATTTGCCAGTAAAGGGATGGATCTAGCAATTATCATGTTAAGTAATCCTAAGAAACCAAATATTTTCTCTGATATGTGGAAGCTAAAGGGGTAGGGATAGAAGTTCACTGGAGTAGACAAAGAGGAATGAAGGGAAGAGAGGAAGGATGGGAAAAGGGAAGAGAGGAAGGATGGGAAAAGGAAAGAGGGTGGGATGAATCTGACATAACTTTCCTATGTACATATGAATACACCACAGTGAATCTCACCATCATGTACACCCACAGAAATTAATTTAAAAAATAATAACCACAGGTAAATGACAAAAGGATCAAAAAAGGGAAAGGAACAGTGGTGGGGAAAGAGAAGGGGAGGAAGAGATACTGGAGTCTGAATTTGAACAAGATGTATACTAATAATTATTTATAATTATAATTTATAATTATATCAAAATGGATTATGTCTTGTAAAACTAAAAAGAACCAATTAAAAATAAATTAATTAATAAAAGAAAACCATTTTCTAGAAGATGGTCCATTAAATTTCAAGTGTTCTAAACTTAAGGAATATAATAAAAGAAAAATAATAAAAAGAATGATGAACAATTTTAACTCTTACTGCTTACTATATTCCTGTTTAAAAATACATAATAAAACTATTAAATATATTATATATAATATATGTAAAGTACTATGAAAAATACTAACATAGTAAATATTCAATAATAAAGCTATAAGCTACAGTGCATTTGAAGAATTGGGTAAGTTCCCTATTTAGAGTTTTCATTTGCCTATCTAAGATAACTTTTACACTTACTTGTTTTTTTGAGGTGTTGGGGATTGAACTCAGGGCCTTATGCATGCTAGGCAAGTATTCTACCACTGAGCTATATCCCCAGTCCCTACAATACCATAATTCTACTTATAATTCTTAAATTTCATTCATGTTTACTCTTTAACAAAAAGTATTGTAATATGTTTGGGTAGAGACTTAACAAGAGTCAAATACACTAAAAAAACAAAATAAAATCTTAGCCAGCTACAAGATATAAAATATATAAAGTCTAATTAACTAGCCTGTTTCAAATATTCTAGTTGTAAAACCCAGGACTTGGTAATCTCATCTAGCTACTAGCTTCTCAAATTTTAATTACAATGTAAGTGAAAAATAAAATGTTAGAAGAAAAACTGTTAATGCACATTGCTCTTATTTATTTATTTTAAATGCATACAATAGTTGGGCAAGGTGGTACATGCTTATAGTCCCAGCAGATGGGAAGCTGAAGCAAGAGGATCATCTGAACCTAGGAGTTCAAGATGAGTCACCCACTATCTCAAAGAGACTTACAAAAAATACACCAAAATTGTGAAAAAGCAGATTTTCTCTATATATTCTCTATTCTCCCAATTTTCCACAATGTTGCATGTATTCCTATTATAAATAGGGAAAAAAGTCTTTGTATCAGAAATCTAAAACAATTAATTTGAGCTGGGCATAGTGGCACAAAACCTGTAATTCTAGCTACTCAGGAGGCTGAATGCGGAGATCACAAGTTTGAACCCAGTCTGGATAACATGGAGAGACTCCATCTCAAAAAATATATATTAATTTCATAAAATTCCTTATTTAAATATGGCTTAAAAAGTAACTTATACTCATTTAATTTTGCAACTGGTTCTTACATGAAATGCTTTTTAAAAAATATGTTTTAGATGTTGACGGAACTTTATTTTATTCATTTATTTATATGTGATGCTGAGACTCGAACTCAGTGCCTCACACATGCTAGGCAAATGCTCTATCACTGAGCCACAACCCCAGCCCATGTAACATGCTTTTTAAAAATAAGTAATAATCCCAACAACTCAACAGGATGAGGCAGAAGGATGGCAAGTTTGAGGCCAGCCTCAGCAAGACCCTATCGTAAAATTAAAAATAAGAAAAGGGGCTAAAAATCTAGTTCAATGGCAGAGCACCATGTTTTAATTCCCAGTAACACCAAAAAAATTAATAAAACATAAATAAGTGCTATTACATAAAATACAAATTAAAATTCACAAAAGAAATAAATTATTGTAAGTTGCTGTGATACTATATATGATAGCCTTTTTTTAAAAAGAGAGAGAGAGAGAGAGAGAGAGAGAGAGAGAGAATTTTTTTAATACTTATTTTTAAATTTTCGGCGGACACAACATCTTTGATTGTATGTGGTACTGAGGATAGAACCCGGGCCGCATGCATGCCAGGCGAGCCCGCTACCGCTTGAGCCACATCCCCAGTCCCATATGATGGCCTTTAATAAAAACTTTATTGATAACTTTAATAAGTTAAACTTCAATAAGCAAACATATCATTCAAAGTTCATACTGTAGGGCTAGGAATATAGCTCAGTTGATATAGCTCAGGTCTTGGATTCAATTCCCTACACACACACACACACCACAACTGATACTGTAAACTTACACATAAAAACAACATGTTCTAAAAAAATCATTATTGTTCTCAATGCTACATGTAGCTCATTATCTGATAAATAATAAATTAAACGTTTCTTTTTCACTTTCCAACTATCTTGTTACCCCTTCAATATTAGAAACATTTGAGAGTAATTTGTTCCTTGTTTTTTTTTCTATTTAGTTTTATCAGGTAGTCATATTGTCCTTTTCAACCTCTTCCTCAACCCTTTATCTTAGTTCTAGTTTAAGAAATCTGTTTCCGGGGGCCCGGGGTTGTGGCTCAGTGGTAGAGCACTTGCCTAGCATGCACTAGGCACTGGGGTCGATTCCCGGGGAACCACATAAAATAAATAAATAAACAAATAAAATAAAGGTATTTAAAAAAAAAAAAAGAAGTCTGTTTCCTTTTTATTAAACCTCATTTCTAGGCCACTTTTTAGGTATTTACTGTGCTAGGCTGAGTAATGTTACCCTGTATGGCAAAAAAGGACTTTGCAGATGTGATTTAAGTTTTTTGTTTGTTTGTTTGTTCTTGTTTTTTTTTAATACCAGGGATTGAACTCAGGGGCAATCAACCACTGAACCACATCCCCAGCCCTATTTTGTATTTTATTTAGAGAGAAGGTCTCACTGAGTTGCTTAGTGCCTCACTTTTGCTGAGGCTGGCTTTGAACTTCTGATCCTCCTGCCTCAGCCTCCCCAGCCACTAGGTCAATTAAGGTTTTTTGTGTTTTTTGGTTTTGTTTTTAAGAGACAGAGAGAGAATTTTTAAATATTTTTTAGTTTTCGGTGGACACATCTTTGTTTGTATATGGTGCTGAGGATTGAACCCGGGCCGCACGCATGCCAAGCAAGCGCGCTACTGCTTGAGCCACATCCCCAGCCCCAATTAAGGTTTTGACACAGGGAGAGTATGCTGTTTTATCTAGTTAGACCTTAAATGCAATCACATATTCCTTTATAAATGGGAGGCAAAGAGAAATTTGTCACACACGATAACTTCAATAATTAACAACTAGGGCTGGGGATGTGGCTCAAGCGGTAGCGCGCTTGCCTGGCATGCGTGTGGCCCGGGTTCGATCCTCAGCACCACATACAAACAAAGATGTTGTGTCCGCCGAAAACTAAAAAATAAATATTAAAATAATAATAATAATAATAATAATTAACAACTAGAAGCAGAGATTAAAAGTAATGTACTACAAATCAGATTTCTGGCAACCACTAGAAGCTCAAAGAAGCAGCAAATTCTTCGCTTCCACCTCTGGAGGACACCTTGATTTCAGCTCAGTGACTAATTTCTTACTTCTAGCCCCCAGAATTGTGAGTGAATAAATTTCCATTGTTTTAAGCCACCAAGTTTGTGGTAATTTGTTAAACAGCTACAGGACACTAGTGCATTTATCATATAGTTTCTGGAATAACAACACTGTTGGCATTTCTCCACTTCTTTATGTTTTCATTGCCTAGTCTAGCATTTCAAAAACACAACTTAACCTGACACTTATTAAAAATACAAAACCTGGGTTGGGGTTATAGCTTGGCAGTAGAGTGCTTGCCTAGCATGTGTGAGGCACAGTGTTCAATTATCAGCACTGCGTATAAATAAATAAGTAAAATGATCCAACTAAAAAAAAAATACAAAACCTAGAGTAAAGGGCCTTAAAAATCTGTAGTTAGAAACACTGGCAGAGATGTTTCAGCATTTTCTATGTCTTCATGGTGTATCAAAACTGGTAACATTTTCTTTTTAATGATTATATCAAATAGATTTGCCAGATTTCATGTTTATGAGTACAATTTTCATTTGATTTTTACTACTGTTCTGTCAGATGAAAATACACCCATCAGGGATTTTTACATCTGAGTGGCTGCCAGTTATTCTTCTAATTTAAGATTACTTCAAGTTATATTTCTCTTCCATACGAAATACAGTACCTTTTCCTTTTGATAACTTTTTTATTATAACTTTTATCTATATAAAATATCCCCAGTGTTAGACACTTAACACTATGGTCCCAGATTCTATTTTTTTAGGTATAATTTAAATGCAATAAAATGCAGACTTTAATTATATAAATTTGAAGTTTTAATAAACATATAGGTTACATACAATTGAAACATCACTCCCAGAAAGTACCCTTATGCTCCTTTTAACAGTTTTATGCTTCTCTTTCATTACTCTTAAATCTTCTGTCACTTGTATATTTTTTTCTCTTGTATGCCTTATTAAAGCATGTTATCTACTTGCATATCACTTTAACAGACATTGAATCTACTATTTGTCTTTTTCGTTCTTTTACAACTTAGTTCTAGAACTGATCTCAAGAAAGTATACATGTACCACACGTGCTGATATTTTGGGGCAATTCTGCATGATGCTAAATGGTGATAGTGAGTTTCTGATGTCTTTCATTTACATTTCATAATAAATTCAAAACACCAGCTAACGTGTACATTCTGATATTGCACCTTCTTACAGTCAGTTCCTACTTATTCTTTACACTCCCAGATGATTATTTCCCATATCCTGAGTATATAGAAAAGTAGTCATAAAGGATTATTTTGTTTGACAGTAAGATATGCTTTGCATACATTAAGTTTTTTAAATTCCTATTTCTAACAACTAATATTTATAATGGAAAAGCAAGTCTCTAAAATGAAATCACCCCTATATTAGCACAAAACTTCAATGAAAGTCAATGTGCTTTATTTCATCAACTATTGATGCCTTTTGTATTTTAATATCTGAAATAGGAATGTCTTTCATTTGATGACAATTACAATTTAACTAGTATTTTTTTTTCCTTTGTGGTACATGGAAAAAATAGATCTTTCAATTATACCTTAAATTTGAAAAAACATTACTATAAATTTAATGTTAATTACTCAAAACGCACAGCTTTTCCAAGCTGATTTTCTTCCCTGTTTAAAGAAACTCAATAACTTTAGAGGGTCTTATTTCATTTTATTTGGTACTGGGGACTGAACCCAGGGGTGCTTCACACTGAGTTACATCTCCAGCCCTTTTTATTTTGAGACAGGATCTCGCTAAATTGCTAATGCTCGTCTCAAACTTGCAATCCTCCTGCCTCAGCCTTCAGAGTTGCTAGGATTACAGGCATGTGTCATGCAGGGTTTTGTTTTGTTTGTACCATGCATTGAACCCAAAGGTGCCCAACAACTGAGCCACATCTCCACCCCTTTTATTATATTTTTGAGACAGGGTCTCACCAAATTGCTTAGGGCCTCACTAAGTTGCTGACACTGGCTTTGGAACTTGTGATCTTCCTGCTTCAGCAACCCGAGACTCTGGGATTACACACTTGTGCCACCACACTGTCATCATACAGGGTTTTATTAAGAAAAAGACTCAATGCACACAACTTGTTTAATTAACATTTCTGAAACTTTTAATTAACTTTCTGAAATTAGTGAACTGAATTTATCTGAGTAAATTTCTGATGAGACTACATTCAGTAGTTTAATCTTTCTTTTTTTTTTGTACAGGGGATTGAATTTAGGGGCACTCAACCACTGCCAAGCTACATCCCCAGCCATATTTTGTATTTATTTATTTATTAAAGAGAGAGCGAGAGAGTGAGAGTGAGAGTGAGAGAGAGAATTTTTTAATGTTTATTTTTTATTTTTTTTAGTTTTCGGCGGACACAACATCTTTGTTTGTATGTGGTGCTGAGGATCGAACCCGGGCTGCACGAATGCCAGGCGAGCACGCTACCACTTGAGCCACATCCCCAGCCCTGTATTTTATTTATAGATAGGGTCTCACTGACTTGTTTAGCACCTTGCTTTTGCTGGGCTGGCTTTGAACTCACAAGCTTCCTGCCTCAGCCTTCCAAGCAGCTGGGATTACAAGTGTGCACCACTGCACCCGACGTGGTTTAATCTTTATCTAAGCCAATAAACTTTGTACTTTCCTTTTGTCAGAGACTGACTGAATTATTTGAGTCCCTGGTCAAGACCAGGACAGAATATGAATTAAGCAATAAAATTACAGTATTACTAAAAACTAAGATCCTGCCCTATTGCTGGTATTTATAATTACTTAGTAAAGAAGACATTCATTACTAGGTATTAGTGGTGACTTATATAGTATAGTAATATATTATAACTTATTATATAAAGGATTCCCAATTGGAGAAAAGCTAAAGTCCTTACAGTAGTCCATCAGGCACTATAAAATCTCCATCTGACATCATCTCCAACTAATCTACTATACCTCTGGCTCACTGAGTACTACCATATGGTCTCTTTGTTCCTTGAACACACAAGCATACCGCCACCTAAGGAATCTGTGCAATTACTATTTACTCTGCCTAGATATCTACCTGTATGGCTCATTTCCATTAAGTCTTGAAGCCCTTCCCCAAAAGACCTTTCCTTGTCATCCCATCTAAAACACAGCTGAAACACTGTCCTTCCATATAACAATCCCTATTCCTCCTTCATTTTTTTCACAGCACTTATTCAACATCAAATATACCATAATTAGGGGCTGGGGTTGTGACTCAGTGATAGAGCACTCGCCTAGCACGTGTTCAATCCTCAGCACCACATATAAAATAATTATTTTTAACGCCCCTCCCCAACTAGAATTCAGCTCCATAAGGACATAAATTTTTGTCCATGTGGTTTGCTGCTGTATTGCCAAATGGTGGTCTTCAACAAATATTTGTTGAATAAAAGAGTGAAATAAAATAAAGATTCTAACCATAACTGGACTACAAAACTGTTATCAGAGCCAGGTGTGGTGTTGCATGCCTCTAATCCCAGTGACTCAGAAGGCTGAGACAGGAGGACTGCAAGTTTGAGGCCAGTCTCAGAAGCTTAGGGAGATCCTCAGCAACTCAGACTGTGTCTCAAAATAAAAAACAAAAGGGGATGGGACTGGGGTTGTGGCTCAGCGGTAGAGCGCTCACCTAGCACGTGTGAGGCCCTGATTTGACCCTTAGCACCACATAAAAATAAATAAATAAAGGTATTATGTCCAATTACAACTAAAAAATAAATATTTTTTTAAAAAAGGGCTGGGGGGCTGGTATTGTGGCTCAGAGGTAGAGTACTCGCCTACCATGTATGAGGCACTTGGTTCGATCCTCAGCACCACACAAAAATAAAGATATTGTGTCCACCTATAACTAAAAAAATAAATTAAAAAAAAAAAAAGGGCTGGGGATGTAGCTCGGTGGTAAAGCACCCCTGGGTTGGATCCCTCCCCTCCCCCCAAAATCAGGTAATTACAATACAATCAATGAAAAACAAAACCCCATGAGATAGAATTACATTAAGCTCATTAATTCAGGCCAAATTCACACTATTTAACTAGTAGCCTAGTTACGATTTTTTATAAGAAGTTC
Source organism: Marmota marmota marmota (assembly GCF_001458135.2). Taxonomy (NCBI): domain Eukaryota; kingdom Metazoa; phylum Chordata; class Mammalia; order Rodentia; family Sciuridae; genus Marmota; species Marmota marmota. Next base: position 24,797,556 of record NW_025999900.1, on the reverse strand, counting down.
TATGATATTTCCATTACTAGTATATACCCTATACACTCAGCAGTTAATGTTTAATTATACATATTCTAGAAAATGACATTTGAACCAGATTTCCTCTCATATGTCATACTAGAAACAACAAATCACCAGTGGGGTGGTACTAATGGTGTCTACCTGTAAGTTAAAAGTTAACATTATTGGTAGAACAAATGTAGACCCTTGATTCTAGGCAGTATAACAATATGCATTTCTTTAATAAATTTTTCAGCACATATTATGAAGGACTTAAGAAAAAAGCCCCACCTTCATGAATTTGTTTGCAGCAAGGAAACAATCAACTTTAATACAAAATGAAATAACTTCTTGTTTTCTGCCACTTTTACTATACATATGATTTTGCATTATTGACATCTCCAGTTCTATGACCTTTCCATATTTCCAGTCTGTCAGCACCTACTCTGTGATCCACCTCTTTCTTGTTGGTCCCTTTAACACTACTGCTCTTTCACCCTACTTAGCTTACAAATTCCCATATTCAGGATCAATTTAATCAACAACTTTCTTCTTTTATTTTGGTACCAGGGATTAAACTCGAGGGCACTCCACCACTGAGCCACATCTCCAGCCCTATTTTGCATTTTATTTAGAGACAGGGTCTCACTGAGCTGCTTAGTGCATCGATAAATTGCTGAGGCTGGCTTTGAACTCGTGATCCTCTTGACTCAGCCTCCCCAGCTGCTGGGGCTACAGGTGTGTGACACCGCGCCTGGCCTTCCTTTTGCTTTTACATTTGAGCTGCTGAATGTGGCTAGAGAACAATCATAAATGAGCTGGATATGATGGCACACACTTGTAACCCCAGATTCTCAGGAGGCTGAAACAAGAGGATCACAGGTGAAGGTCAGTCTGGATAATATAGTGAGACCTTGTCTCAAAAGGCTGGGTGTGTAGCTCAGTGGTCCAATGCTTGCCTGATATATGCAAAGTCCTGGGTTCAATCCCCAAATTACCTATATGTTATCCTTTTAGTTGGCATGTCCTCCTTCACCCTTCCCTGAGTCTACAAAATCCTGATCAATCAACATTAAGTGGCTAGCCAGCATGTGGCTCATGCCTGTAATCCATTCTAGTAACTCAGGAGGCTCAGACAAGAAGACAAGTTTGAGGCCAGCCTCAGCAATTTAGAGACCCTTTCACAAAACTAAAAAAAACAAACAAAGCTGGGTTTATAGCTCAGTGGTAGAGCATCCCTTGGTTAAATCCCCAGTAGAAAAACAACACCAAAAAAATAAATAAATAAAAAAATAAAGGTCAGCACAGCCCAATTGATGATAAGAGGTTAAGAACAGAGGTTAAGAACCCAGCCCAGCATGGTGGTACATGCCTATAATTCCATCAATTCTGAAGGCTGAGGCAGGAGGATCACAAGTTTGAGGCCAGCCCCAGCAATTTAGTGAGAACTTAAAGCAACTTAGTAAGACCCTGTCTCAAAATAAAAAATAAAAGGGGGTGAGGATGTGACAGAAAAGAAACGAAACCAGACCCTAGAGCTAAACCAACAGTGTCTGACTGCAAGTCCTACTGGCTGTATGACCTTGAGAAGTTATTTAATCTTTTTAAACCTTTGTTCCTAGCCAAAATAGGAACAGCAGCAGCTACTTCCCATACAGATTTGAGAACCGAGTCAATACACATAGTCCCTACCACACAGTCAATGCAATACAAGCCTGTAACTTCTGTCTTTTACTATCCCTGTCCCCAAAGTTAAACACTCTCTTCTTTGTGCTCAAGGCACTTTAACAAAAGGGATAATAACTACCTTCCTCCTTGCACTGTTATGATCTCAGGGCAAGAACCTTGTCCTATTCATCTTTTTAGCCTCAGAGAATACCATATTACTTTTTCCGCGGTGGTACTGGGGAATCCAACCCAGGGCCTTGCACATATTAGGCACTCTGCCACTGAGTTACATCCTAGTCCTTTTTATTTTTGAGCCAGGTCTCACTAAATTGCCCAAGCTGGCCTTGAACTTGAGTAGTCCTCCTGCCTCAAGTTTGGGCCATGATGCTCAGCTCTATGTCACATTTTTATTGGGAAAAAAAAAAAAAACTATTAATAAATGTAGAATGTGTTTAAACTAAATGCTGTGCATGTACAAAATAAAAAGCAAACAGCTGTGCCAAGTGTTGAAAGAAAAGGTAGTGAGGAGGAAAGCACTCCACAACACGGAAATACATGCATAAAGCAGACATTTAAGTGCAGAGGTGCAACTGGGCAATGACAACAGACGAAGGTATGTGTAGGGTGGGGGCAGCATATTAAAGCCAGCCAGAAAACAGTTATAAATGCTAACCTAAAGAATCTGGACTTTACTTCAAAAAGAATGAGGTTAACATAAGTACTTTTGACTCACGAAATGACTTAAATGATTTCAGTTATGTAACTATGCGTAATGTGAAGGCTGGATTAGAAAGTAGAAAGGCTAAGGATGGACAAATGATGGTTACTGCTACAACTCAGGCAAGAAGTAGCAAAGATTAACTGGAGCCATAGAAAAGACTTAAGATGGGATACACATTCTAAGGTAAAATTAACTGACCTCAGTGACTATTCTAACATAAAAATATGTATGATTCAGAGGTTTCTTGCACAACTATAAAATGAGGCCATTAATGAAGATAAGGAATACAGAGGGAGGAAGAAGACTGAGTCCAGGATAAGATATAGTTACCCCACCTAAAGTAATTTTTTTTTAAGGGGGGGGGGTGGAGAGAGAGAGAGAATTTTTTTTAGTATTTATTTTTTAGTTCTCGGCGGACACAACATCTTTGTTTGTATGTGGTGCTGAGGGATCAAACCCGGGCCGCACGCACGCCAGGCGAGCGCGCTACCGCTTGAGCCACATCCCCAGCCCCTAAAGTAATTTTTTAAAACAATAAACATATTATTTAGAATTGGAACCGAATGCTGAGAATTATGCCATCACTTTGGCATGTATTACACTTAATTTAACAAACACATCACAGCAAAATGTGTTCAGTTCAAAGGGCTCATTTGTTTACTAAATAACATGTTACAGTTCTTCATTTGGGGGAAAAATCTATTATGCTGCGATGGAGCTGAAGAGATCAAAATGTGGCCAATAATTTTCAACACTGTGTGTTCTTATAAACTTATTTGTTTCTCACAAAACAATACTTTCTTGATGCTATAAGATTCTGTTCTGATCCAATTATCATGATGAAAACCTACTTGCTGCTTTGTACACTTTTTATTTTTGAAGGTGGGATATTTCCTCTGCAACTCATATCAAATACTCATTTCATGCTTTTCTCTATCAAGACTCCCTTTCCTAAAGACTGAACAAGATGATCTAAACTAAAACTGCAATGCCTTAAAGTTCTAACTGTGGCAGTCTATTTCTATCAGGACAAGTACAATTTAAGGAAATTTAAACAGGGCGGGTACTTCTGTTCCTGAAATGAAGAAACACACAGTAACTTTGTGAAACAGTGATCAAACTTCAGTGCACAACACAAACTCTTGGATGTTAACGTAAAAAGCAGATATTTGGGCTTGGGTTGTGGCTCAGTGGTAGAGCACTTGCCTAGCATGTGTGAGGCACTGGGTTCGATCTTTAGCACCACATAACAAACAAACAAAGGTATTGTGTTCATCTATAACTTAAAAAAAAAAAAAGCAGTTATTTGGGCCAGTATGGTTGCACACAACTGTAATACCAGTAACTCAAAAGAAGGCAGGAGAATTGCAAGTTCTTAGCAACTTAGCGAAACTCTGTCTTAAAATAAAACATAAAAATACCGGCTGAAGGTGTGGCTCAGTGGTTAAGCACCCCTGGGTAAAACCTCCAGTACTTAAAAAAATAAATAAATTGTCTTCCCACCCCAAGAGATTCTGATTTAATAAGGGCATGGGATCCATAAATTTTTGTTTTGCTTTTCAAACACTACAGGTGATTCTGATGGAAATATTTCAAGGCCATTCTGAGAAACACATGTAATAGTTCCAATGTCAGTAACTAGGTTTAAAATCCAGCTCCCATTCACTGTGTGACCTTAGACTACTTTCTTAGTTTCTGGAAGGTTTGGATTTACTATAAAAGGGGCATACTTCAGAGATGTTATTAATGAAATAATGACAAAATAGTGCTTAACAATGTGCTCAGCTACAATTATTACTATAATTCAATTCACCTAGTTCTATAAGACAAAAATAAGGAAAAATTGGACATATGTACACATTCACCATGACATCTAAAAACTTTCTAACTCATAACTATGTTTTTTCTTTCTTTTTTTTTTTCTTTATTGCAGTACTAAAGATCAAACCCAATGCATGCTAGGCAAGCACCTACCACTGAGCTAAATCCTCCACCCAGTTTTTTTCCATTTCATATTAAAGTTTTCATCTCCAAGATTCTATAAGAACCTCCTAGTCAGGCATGCTCTTTGTCTTCTTCCCCTTGAATTTTGTAATAATTGAAAAACGCAGACATATTACTTAAGTGTTTCCAGTCCTATAGGGAAATCTTACAAAGGCATAAAGTTATGAATACAAATATTTACCAGAAAATATTCTACTTTTCACATCATCAATGTAAATGCTCCAAAAATTAGTAGTTTTATCAAACAGATCTTAATTTAAAAAAAATCCTATTTGCTCTTTTCATGTAATCACATAAACACAAAGTTATCTAAATAATGAAGGTCATGTTTTATTTTTAGAAAAAAAAATCAGTTTAATTGCACTATTATCAATTCATTTAATTTCATTAGTAGCTCTGTTGGTTTCCCCTATTTTAAAATCCAAAATATAATTTGCAAATGCTCACATAATTCTCTTATCCCAGAAGATACATATACATTTGCACATACCCATTTCATTTTATAGTTCTCTGAAAAGAAATTTTGGAAACTAGAAGTTCTACAAACTTTTGCACTAACCAAAAATCCTAAATTTTGTGTAAAATGAGAAAATTATTAATTAATTGATCATTCATAAAAATATGCAGCATCCTCTGCATCTTATTATTTGAAAGCTTAATACTTACCACCTCATTTCATTAAACACAGCAAAAACAGCTAACAAAATTTTACCCCCTACCAAAAACCCACTAAAGATGTAGCTCTCACATTATCTAAGATGGATAATGTGAAGGAACCAGGGACACTTTGCTGAGCAGCAATTATCATGTATTAATATTTTTCGATGTTCATTTGTACAAGGCACCATACACATTACCATTCTTTGCTCAAGGCAATCGGAAGCAGAGTTGAGAGAAATTGGAATCTAGAAGGCCTTTAACACCAAAGGTAGAACAGTAGTTACCAGAGGCAGGGGGTGGGGGAAGGGTTGGAGGAAAGAAGAGAGATTGGTCAGATTGGTCAAAGGGTACCAACTTTCAATAATTTAAATAATTCTGGAGTTCTAATTTTCAGCCTGGTGACTATAAGTAAAAGAATACTTGTAATTTACTGAGAGTATATCTGAAGGGTTCTCATCAAAAAAGTAAACTGGCAATTACTCGAAGTGAGGTATATGTTAATTAGCTTGACAGGGTAATCATTTCACAATGTATACATATGTCAAAATATTACGTTGTACATCCTAAATATACACAATTATTATTGTCAGCCATACCTCAATAAAGCTGAGGGAGATACCAGGGAACCCTGCAAAAGATGGGGCTTTGTTTGTTTTTGATGTTAGAAAAAGTAAAGATACCATGGGCTACCAGCACTTTGTAAAAATCTGGTAGGACGCTGAAGAACAGTTGAGGTTCGACGACTGTGAAAATCCTTGCAAAAGGGTAATGTAGAATAAACCTGTACTATATCTGCTCGAGAAAGAGAAGGGTGGGTAGGAGAGGGTTCGAGAGGTTCACAACGGGGGAAGATTGAGGGTGCCGCCAAGGAAGGTCTGAGGACGGGTTTTCTCGGCCTAAGTGGCGAGAGAGTGGAAGCATAGCAGCTTGGCCTCCACCTCCATTTCCCTACCTGCACCCTGCTGGGAGAGGGGGAGGAGGTTCACTGGAGGGTAGGATCTGGGACTGGAGAAAAGAAAGCCGCCCCGGGTCCTCTGGAAATCAGGAACAGAGCGGCCCTCAGGGAGGAAGGGCTGCAAGAGGGCGGGGCGCGATGCGGCGAGGAAATCCAAAGGACTACGACCCAGACGTGCGCAGCGCGGGTGGAGACCCCTACTCAATAATAACACCCGGGGGCTGAGGCAGGGCAGGGCGGATTCCGCAAGAAGACGAGACAGAACTTACTCCGCGGTCTTCCTCCGAGAGGAAGTCGGGGCCATCGTCCAGGCCTTCCTGCTGGGTCGGCGGGCCGAGCGCGCCGAGGAAGAAGATGAGGTGGGGAAGACACAAAAGGAGACATTAGTGCCAGGCCGGCGCGGTCCCCGCGCCCGCCCCGCGCCCGACACCCCCACAGCGCGCCCGGGGCTCGGCGCCGCTGAGAACACCCACCATCATGGCTGCTCCGAGACGAGGACCAGCGCAGGCGCGAACACACTGCCAGCCCGAGGGAGCCGGCGGCAGGGGGTGGGGCGGGGTGGGGTCTGGGGGCGGGGCCTTGGAGACCCGCCCCGTCCCGCTGTAAGGGGACTGGAAGGGTGTGCCAGGAAGGGAGAAGGACGCCGGTACCTTGGCACATTTGAAAGCCCCCAAGTCAGGGAGGGTTCCAAGCTCCAGACCCAGCTGGTGACAGCTAGCGGCTAGTGAGCTCTGATCCGAGAAGGGCCGAAGGCCACCCAGGGTGCTGTCCAGTTAGTTCCCTTGCCCTAAGGGCTCCAGAGAGAAACCTTTCAATCTGGTCTCTGTAATGAGCCACACGATAATTAATCACAATTAATATCACATTGCCTATGGAAGTTGTGGGAACTAAGGGCCTTCATACAGTAAGCAGGGGCTATAATCAAGCTTTTACTACTGGCTAGGTAATAACTACCTCAGGGTTTGGGGCGCTAATGTCTGAGCATTATAAAAGTGAGCTGTTCTCATTACAAGAGTATTCCTTTCCTTTCTAGGAAGAAGTTTCCCCAGACCTACTCCAGCTGTCCAGCCAGATAGCACTACACGGTATCCACAGAAACTTCAAGATAAATCATTCCTAACTCCTGCCATACACTCACCTCTTGCGAACAAACACACACTCGCAATCTCTGTGCTTCCATTCAGTTAATGGTATCAGCATCTAACAATATTCAGGCTAGAAACCTCAGTCCTGTTCAAATTCTTCCTCTCTGTCCTCACATCCAGAGAAATGCTATTGCTTCTACAATTGATTCTCTTCATATTTCTTGAATTGGTCCCATTTCTCCCACTTCCATCAGCATCCCTTATCTGGACCTTTAATAATATCCTAACTTTTATTTTTTGCATTTTCTTTATTCTACGCACTACTGCCAGTTTTCCTCCTAAGACTTGGATATTGGTGATAATACTACTACTGCCCTACTCAATAATCTTTACATCTTTACAAGCCTCCATAAAATAATGATCAACTAACTCCTCAGCCTACATTCCAGGTCATCCACTTTTGAATTCCTTTGTATTGCCAAGCCCTCCATGCTTTTTTTTTTTTTAAGTTGTAGATAGACACAATACCTTTATTTTATTTGTTTTTATTTTTATGTGGTACCGGGAATCGAACCCAGTGCCTCACTCATGCTAGGCAAGCACTCTACCACTGAGCCACAACCCTGGCCCCTTTTTTTTTTTTCTTCCCCTTTTTTGGTATCAAGGATTGAACTACTGAGCCACATTCCCTTCCTTTTAGAGTCTCAGTAAGTTGCTTGATGCTGGCTTGGAATTTGTGATTCCAAGCCTTAGCCTCCTGAGTCACTGGGATTACAGGTATACACCACCACCCAGTTCCCTCCATCCTATTTTTTTTTTTTTTGGATTGAAATTCTCAAAACAATAATAGTAAACTTACTAATATTTCCATGAAAACTTCTTATAGCTTTAATTTTTGTGTGTAAGGAGAACTGAGGCAGAGAATAAAAACAAAGGTTTACTCTCCAGTATGGTAGGGAGGAGAACCTCATTTTTTATCCTTTGTTTCTTCCTTCCCAATGCATTTTAATGACTACTAAAGTGATCCTCCTCACTGGGAGTCACGAGGAATTATGCAATGTCACTGAAGTGTCAGAAGGAATGTTTTAAGAATCTGGTACTGATAAACAGTACTAATGATCCCAGATACTCAGGAGACTAAGGCAGGAGAATTACAAGTTTCAGGCCAGCCTCAGTAATTTTACAAGACTCTGTCTCAAATAAAAAAATTAAAAGGGCTGGGGATTTAACTCAGTGGTTGAGTACCCTTGGATTCTATCCCCAGTACTACAACAAAACAAAAAGTGCCAGTATTTCCTAATGACTTGTTTCTGAATTAAAGGTAATGCCTATAAAGCTTCTCCTAGGTTGAGAAAGAGGATTGGAGCTATAATAAAGGAGCAGAATTTGTGTACAACTGATAGGAGGTTCAGCTTTGGACGAAGGTCAAGAAGTGCCATATAAACTACTTCAAATGTCTATGATCATTATCCAGGGGTTTTAAATGTCAACATTAAAACAAAGTCCAGTAATATTAATGAAAAAACTTTAAAATTACTAATTGTGAATAATTAAAAGGATAGTATTCAAAATATAAGAAAGCACAAAATTATGACTAAAGATGTGTTATATAATTACTGCAGCTATAATCCATAGCAGAAAACTCACATAAGTAGAGAACCCAATCTTGAAATAATAAAATTGTTTATTAATGCCTGAGCTTTCCTTTCAGAGCAAAGTTCTCACTATATTGGGCAACTGATAGTAACAGCTATCAAGAACTAGGTTATAAAGCTAAGGAAATTCAAAAGAAAAGAAATGAAGGTAAACTCACATGACTGCTTATTAAAGCTGAACCATACTGGGCACTGTGATGCTGGGTGTGGTATGCACATTTGTAATCCCAGAGACCCTAGAGGCGGAGACAGGAAGATCTCAAATTTGAGGTCAGCCTGGGAAATTTAGGGAGACCCTGTCTCAAAAGAAAAAAATTAAAAAGGCTTCAGAAGTGGCCCAGTGGTGGGCTGGGGCTGTAGCTCAGTGGCAGAGCACTTGCCTAGCATGTGTGAGGCCCTGGGTCCAATCCTTAGTACTGCATAAAAATATAAGCAAATAAAATAAAGTCATGCTGTCCATCTACAACTACAAAAACAAAAATTTAAAAAGGAAGTGGCTATTCCTCCCATCCTCCCGCTCCCTATCCCACCATGAATCAGCCTCCTTATATCAAAGAAAACATTGGGCATTTGTTTTTTGGGATTGGCTAACTTCACTTAGCATTATCTTCTCTAACTCCATCCATTTACCTGCAAATGCGATGATTTTATTCTCTTTTATTGCTGAGTAATATTCCATTGTGTATATATGCCACATTTTTTTTTTATCCATTCATCTATTTAAGGGCATCTAGGTTGGTTCCATAGTTTAGCTATTGTGAATTGTGCTGCTATAAACATTGATGTGGCTGTGTCCCCTTAGTATGCTGTTTTTAAGTCCTTTGGGTATAGACTGAGGACAGGGATAGCTGGGTCAAACGGTGATTCCACTCCCAATTTTCCAAGAAATCTCCATACTGCTTTCCATATTGGCTGCATCAATTTGGTGTATGAGCATTCCGTTTTCCCCACATCCATGCCAACACCTATTGTTGTTTATATGCATAATAGCTGCCATTCTGACTGGAGTGAGATGAAATCTTAGAATGGTTAATGCCGCAGTCTGGCTGGGCACAATCAGGAGCCACTTGTCAAAAGAAACTAACTTTATTTTTAGAACCACACACGCCAAACAAAACAGCCTCTCAGGAAAAACCCTCAGAGCCTCAACTGCCACCACCGGCTTTCCAC
>NW_025999900.1:24769381-24780412 GCF_001458135.2 Marmota marmota marmota | reverse complement strand
CCAGCAAACTTCCAGCTGCCAGCTGATGATTGGCTCACAGCGGCCCCAGCAACATCTAGCTGATTGGCTCCTCTGCGGTGATGCTCATTGGGCTGTTTCCCTGCCCTTTCAGACCACGGAGCTGCTCATTGGGGGACTTTTTTGGCTCCGCCCACGTGACCCAGCCAATCGGCCTCAAGAGCAGGAGGATTGGGGGAGGTGGAGAGAAGCTTGTGTGGGAGAGAGAGGCTTGTGGAAAGCCGGTGGTGGCAGTTGAGGCTCTGAGGGTTTTTCCTGAGAGGCTGTTTTGTTTGGCGTGTGTGGTTCTAAAAATAAAGTTAGTTTCTTTTGACAAGTGGCTCCTGATTGTGCCCAGCCAGACTGCCGCAGGTTTGGATTTGCATTTCTCTAATTGCTAGTGATGATGAACATTTTTTCATGTATTTGTTGACTGATTGTACATCATGTTCTGAGAAATGTCTCTTCAGGTCCTTGGCCCTTTTATTGATTGGGTTATTTGTTTTTTTGTGTGTGTGTTTAGCTTTTTGAGTTCTTTATATCATTAGTATCCAAAATACATGTATGAAGATACAAATTGGTGTGAATATACCATGTATACAATCAGAGATATGAAAAATTGTGCTCTATATATATAATAAGACTTGTAATGCATTCTGCTGTCATATATAAATTTAAAAATTTACATAAAAAAAGAAAGTGGTAGTGCACCCCTGAGTTTAACCTCCAGTACTGAAAAGAAAACAAAAAGTTAAATTCCTTTGTTTTATCATGTTCTAATAATCAAAGATTTTGTTAGTAGCAGATGCATTGGGTTCTCTACTCTGTGTCTTCATGAGAAGATTTCAAGCAAGATAAGTATAAAGAAGTTAGCCAGGCACAATGATGCTTGCTCTCAGCAACTCAGGAAGCTGGGGTAAGGGATTCGCAAGTTCAAGGCCAGCCTCAGCAATTTTGCAAAGCCCTAAGTAACTTAATAAGACCCTGTCTCAAAATAAAAAATAAAGAAGGGCTGGGAATGTAGCTAGTTGGTAAAGAACCCCCCCAGGATTCAACCAATCCCTGGTACCAAAAAAAACGAGACAGACAGAGGGAGAGGGAGAGGGAGAGAGAGAGACAGACAGACAGACAGATAATGGGTCCTCTGAGAGAAGAAGAAAACTCACATCTTTGTCAGCTCCATTTTATTGGGGTGAGAGGGGAAGTTTCTAGAGAGTCCTGCCTGAGCACTAACTCCTAGTTCTTGATTGATAGTTGAATTATATTGAATTTCTAAATCTCTGTTGTATATGCTTCACTCATGAGTATCTAACTGAAACCCACAGGGGTGAAAATTTATAATTACAATATGATTAAATAACAGGCCAAGGACCTAAATGCAACTTTAGACATCTTCATTCCTGCCTTCTGATTTTATCTAGAACTTGATTTCACAGCTTTGAGGCCATTGAGCTATCCAGTTTCTAGCTGAGGCAATAAGTCTTTATCTTATCAAAGGAGGAGACTTAGGCAAAAGCTCCTCAGCCCTGTGGAATGAGGCTATTATCTTAAGTCCCAGGATGATTTTTTTGTAAGTTATTTCTTTAAAAACATGTTGAGAATTAGCACACTGGCTCAGTCTGTAGAGTAAACCCCTCCTTTTCCATGCTCTCATTGTTCATGTCTACCTGATCTCTATCAATTTTAGTAAAAGATGTTTTATTAATTTCACACTTCTCAAATTCTAGGCGATTTCCTAATTTGTTCCCCCCTTCCCCCCTAAGAGTCACACTACAACAAAATTCTCTATGGGAAGATTACTGAACTCCACTTTTTCTGAATGAACTATATCAATCACAATGTTTTTGACTAAAAGCAACAGAAAACATCAATTTAACTAAACTTGAACAGTGAAAAAACTTATTCTCTTGTATCAACAACAAACAAGAAATAAGACATCTCTGGATATAATATAATCAGTGACTTAATGATGTGTTCAAGGACCCAGATTCCTCCCAAGTCTGTTTTACCATCTCCAGGGAGAATATTCTAAAGTTGGTTCTCCTCATGGTCCATGATGACTTCATCAATTCTAGGTTTCGTTATGACATAACAACACACTCAGAAGCACCCCCCACTTCACTCCCATATTTCATGGACTAGAACTGGGTTACTTCCCCTCCCCTAAATTACCACTGACAAGGAGACTGATATGATTGACTTAGAGTTTAAGTTTTAGCCCCATCAAAATTTACCCCTGGGGCTGGAACTGGAACTCTCATCCCAAAGCAAAATGCTTCTTAAAGAAATGTGAGAAACTGACTGGGAGCAGTGGTACATACTTGTAATCTAAGATACTTGGGAAGTTGAGGCAGGAGGATCACAAGTTCAAATCTATGCTAGGCAATGTAGCAAGACCCGTCTCAAAATTAAAAAAAAAAATAAATAAAAGTAAAAAAATAAGGACTGAGGATGTAGCTCAGTGGATAAGAGCCCCTGGGCTCACTTCTCAACATCCAAAAATAAATAAATAAATAAAATTTAAAATGTGTGAGTAAAGTTGGAGTTGTGAAGAAGAGGAGGGGAAATAGATGTGAAAGCCCATAGTGTCTCCTATAAAAAACAAACACTTTTAATATGTTAACAGAAGATAATAGTAACATGGGATAATAGTAACCAACAAAGACTGTTATCTGACACTGTCCAAATCTATTAGGTGGAATGATGGCTCATAATCCACTATGAGTAAATCACTTTACATATTTTGGAAAATATCCTCGTGTGTGTGTGTGTGTGTGTGTGTGTTTGTATGTTACTGGGGATTGAACCCAGAGATGCTTTACACTGAGTTACATACCTAATCCTTTTTTTTCATATTTTATTTTGATATAGGGTCTTGCATAGTTGCTGAGGCTGGCCTTGAACTTTTTTTTAATATATATATTTTTAGTTGTTGATGGAGCTTTATTTTAATTATTTTTATGTGGTGCTAAGAATCGAACCCAGGGCCTCCCACATGCTAGGCAAGCACTCTTCCACTGAGCTACAACCCCAGCCCTGGCCTTGAACTTTTGATTCTCCTATCTCAGTCTCTTGCGTTTGATGGGATTACAGACATGAGTCACCATGCCAAGCCACAATTCTTCTTCTTCTTCTTTTTTTTTTAGGATTAAAAATCATATAAATTGGGACTGGGGTTGTGGCTCAGCAGTAAAGCACTTGCCTTGCACTGGGTTCGATACTGAGTACCACATAAAAATAAAAAAATAAACAATATAGAGGTATTGTGTCCATCTACGACATATATATATATATATATATATATATATATATATATATAATAAAAGTTTGGTTTTTTAACTACAGTGGAACGACATTAGAAATTAAAAGACAAGATTTGAAAATTTACTCATGTGAAAATTAAGCAACTCATTGTTAACCAATGAGTCATAGAAGAAATCAAAAGAGAAATAAAAAATTTTTTTTTGAGAATGAAAAAGAAAAATAATAAAAACTAGTACCATAACTGATGAAATACAGAGTAGAAAAAAGATAGAAATAAAACCAAAAAGCCCAAACGTTATTACTTTGAAGAGATCCACAAAAATGGGGCTGGAGTTGTGGCTTAGTGGTAGAGCACTTGCCTAGCACATGAGAGGCCCTGGGTTCGATCCTCAGCACCACATAAAAATAAATAAATAAATAAATATATAAAATAAATAAATATATATATGTAAATAAATAAAGGTATTGTGTCCAACTAAAAAATAAATATAAAAAATAAAGTAAGAGTGGCAGCCATTATGAAGACAAACAACAAGTGCTGGCGAGGATGCAGGGAAAAAAGGTACACTTATGCATTGCTGGTAGGACTGCAAATTGGTGCGGCCAATTTAGAAAGCAGTATGGAGATTCCTTGGAAAGCTGGGAATGGAACCACCATTTGACCCAGCTATCCCTCTCCTTGGTCTATACCCAAAGGACTTAAAACAGCATACTACAGGGACATAGCCACATCAATGTTTATAGCTGCACAATTCACAATAACTAAACTGTGGCACCAACCTAGATGTCCTCCAGTGGATGAATGGATAAAAAAAAAATGTGGCATTTATACACAATGGAATATTACTCAGCAATAAAAAAGAATAAGATCATGGCATTTGCAGGGAAATGGATGACATTAGAGAAAATTATGCTAAGTGAAGTTAGCCAATCCCCAAAAAACAAATGCCGAATGTCTTCTCTGATATAAGGGGGGTGACTCAAAATGGGGTTGGGAGGGAGAGCAAGGGAAGAAGGTTACCTCTAGGGCTGGGGATGTGGCTCAAGCCGTAATGTGCTTGCCTGGCATGCGCGGGGCGCTGGGTTTGATCCTCAGCACCACATAAAAATAAAATAAAGATGTTGTGTTCACCGAAAACTGAAAAATAAATATTAAAAAATTCTCTCTCTCTCTCTCTCTCTCTTCTCTTCTCTTAAAAAAAAAAGATTACCTCTAGATAGGGAATAGGGGTGGGAGGGAAAGGGAGGGAGAAGGGGAATAGCATGGATGGTGGAAGGAGACCCTCATCATTATACAGAATACATGTATGAAGATGTGAATTTGGTGTCAACATACCTTATATACAATCAGAGATATGATAAATTGTGGTATAAAGGTGTATTAAGAATTGTAATGCAAATAAATAAATAAATAAAAATAAAAAGATATCCACAAAGTTCACAAACCTACCTAGACTGATAGGGGGGTAAAAAGGCAGAAGACACAGGTTACTAAAATCAAGAATGAAAGGTCACACCTGACCTTACTGATTTTTTTATAAAAAGAGATTTTTTAAGAGAATACTATAAATAAATTGGTTACAAGATTTAGTATCCTCTATCCACCAATTTGTTAGTTTATAATAATTAAAGGTGCAATATAATATTAGAAAGGACTAATGTAAAGTGATACTTAATGTTCACTAGAAAGCCTAGAAGTCAGAGATACTCTTTTAAATTTTTCTCATGCTTATGTCTCATGTAGTATTTTTCTGATATAATCAAGATAATATTTTATAGCATATGTTGTATTACTGAATATATTTCTATTATTTAGCATGAATTTGAATAACTGTATAATAATCTATCAACTAGATATATCAATATATTTATCCAATCCTCATTATTTTAAAATAACCATATTTTGGGCCTGGGAGTTTAGCTCAGTCCTAGAGTACTTGCTGGCATGTGTGAGGCACTGGATTCGATCCTCAGCACCACATAAAAAATAAATAAATAAAACAAAGGTGTCCATCTACAACCAAAAAACAATATTTTTTAAAAAAAATATTTACTATGGCTTGTTATTTTTTTTAAAATAGTGTAAAGCACATTCTAGTAGTGTGATCTTTGGAAAGATCCCTGATTGTTTTCTAGATGTACTATTATTATTTGGTCAAAAGCTTTAAATACATATTCTCATTCATATTCTCTTCTCTCTCTCTCTCTCTCTCTCTCTCTCTCTCTCTCTCAGAAAGTACTGGCAGGCTGGGGTTGTAGCTCAGTGGTAGAGCACTTGCCTAGCATGTGTGAGACACAGGGTTCTAGTCTCAGCACCACATAAAATAAATAAAATAAAGGTATTGTGTTCATCTATAACTAAAAAAGTTTTTTAAAAAAAGTACTGGTAATCAAGGGCTGGTGGGGCTCAGTGGCAGAATGCTTGCCTAGCATGTGTGAGACACTGGGTTCTGTTCTCAGCACCACATATAAATAAATAAAATAAAGGTCCATTGACAACCAAAAAAAAAAAAAAAGACAAAAAATTTAAAAAGTACTGAGAATTGACCTGGTGCAGTGGCGAATGTCTGTAATCCCAGCGGCTCTGGAGGCTGAGGGAGGAGGATTGCGAGTTAAAAGCCTGCTTCTGGGGCTGGGGTTGTGGCTCAGCGGTAGAGCACTTGCCTAGCATGTACGAGGCCCTGGGTTCGATACTCAGCAACACATAACAATAAATAAAATAAAGATATTGTGTCCAACTACAACTAAAAAAAATATTTAAAAAAAGCCTGCCTCAGCAAAAGCATGGCCCTAAGCAACTCAGTGAGACCCTGTCTCTAAATAAAATACAGAATAGGGCTGGGGATGTGGCTCAGTGGTTGAATGCCCCTGAGTTCAATCCCCTGTACCCCCCCACCCCCAAAAAAGTACTGGGAATTGAACCCAGAGCCTCACACCTGCTAGGCAAACACACTACCACTGAGCTACATCCCCATCCTTAAATACATATTCTCAAATTACTCTCTAGAAAATTTCAAAAAAATTTCCATTTATACTTCTTATTTATATTCCTCTAAACATTGCTTAAATTGTCCACTTTTCTCATACATTTTCCTACACAGCTATTTTATACCCAGTGCAGTGCCTGCCACAGAACAGACATAAAAGAAAATATTCATTGAATAATTTTTTAAAGGCAAAAACAGAATCAACTTTTCTTTTATGAATTACCTCTTTCTTAGCCTGTTTTTTTATTACTGTGGGAATTTTTTGTTTTGTTTTGTTTTTGTGGTACTAGGGATTGAGCCCAGAGACACTCTACCACTGTATTACATCAGAGGCCCTTTACTATTTTTTATTTTGAGACAGAGTCTCACTAAGTTGCTAAGGCTAGCTTCAATCTTGTCATCCTCCTGCCTCAGCCTCCCAAATTGCTGAGATTACAAGTGTGCTCCATTGTGCCTGGCTTTTTTTTTTTTTTTTTTTGTGTGCCTGGCTTTTACTAGTAGACCTGGCTTTTAGTATTGCTTTGTGAAAGCTCTTTATATTTAAATAATAAAGGCTTTTGTTAGGTATGACGAAAGTAATATTTTTATTTTGTTTATTTATTTTTATGTGGTGCTGAGGATCGAACCCAGTGCCTCACATGTGTGAGACAAACGCTCTACCACTGAGCCACAACCCTGTAGTAATATTTTTAAATTAACTTTGCCTTTTAATTTTAGGATATGTTTTTGACATGTATAAAAGTTTTTTAAAATTAATTTAGCTACAGCCATTGTTCTTCTCCTTTTAGTCTTATTTTAATGACAATGCCATGAAAGACCCTACTTATACCAACATTATTATATAAATAGCCAACAATATTTTTTCTACTAACTTTTTGGATTGGAGTTATTGACCCAGTTAATGGACCTAATCATATGAAAAAAAATAAATGTGTCAGCATTATTCTTACTTGATCTTATCCCAAACCTTAGGTATTAAAAAATAAAAGCAAACAACACTTTATTTAAATAAATCAATAAACAAGCAAGCACTGCAGGCACATCTGGAAGGTCAAAAAATAAAAGTCGGACCTCCACAGAACAAAAGTGGAAAGGCTGAATTGCATTACTCTTAGGGAAAAAATCAACTCCAGCTTTCCTGGTATTCTGACCTGAGAATTAGCACCAAAGGTGAACTAGCTGATCTTGATCATAGTGCCTAAAATTAAGATAAGTGACATAATCTCAGATCCCAGGGCAGGTGCAGATTTATTTGTCGGAGTCCAGCTCCAACAGGGGGTCTCAGGAGATGATGGTGAGGAGTTGGCGAAAGGGGTGGAGAAACAACACAGACACCAAGGTGAACATGCTGAATCCCAATCTTTACTTGTGAAGTTAATCATATATACTTTTCATTTTGGCAGGCTCACAGTACTTTGTGGTTACAAAACAGGAATCATTATTCAAAGAAACAAAATATTATGTAGCTACAATTAGAATAGAAGAATGTATCTTGGCTTATGCATAAGCAAGCATTTTTCCTTTCAGTTCGCGTTTTGCTTTGAGCTGTTTCTGCTTAGTTAACTTTTTTTTTTTTTTAAAGAGAGAGAGAGAGAGATAATTTTTTTTTTAATATTTATTTTTTAGTTTTCGGCAGACACAACATCTTTGTACGTGGTGCTGAGGATCGATCCTGGGCCGCACGCATGCCAGGCGAACATGCTACCGCTTGAGCCACACCCCCAGCCCAAGTTAACTTTTAATAATAGTTAGAAATGTCCCAGACTATTGGCCTATACCTTGACTATTCTTTCTTGACTTACTGACTAGAACCGGTGCCAAGGTTACGGCAAGTGGTTAACTTGAAAAAAGAGGCTATTAATTTTAATCAAACAAGAGTAAGAGCACAAACCATTGTGCACAGAAACAAGTTGCCCAGTACTAAGCACTAATCTGTCTTCTTAACATTAATTCTTCTTCTCTAGATTTTAATTTAATTTCTCAAAAACTTCCTTGACAGGAATACAGGGAATTTTTCATTAAACATTAACAATTTACGCTCCACAGCTGAATCATTGCATTTAGAGCAAACAGATCTATTCTTTAGAAGTAGTTGCATTAATTGGGAAAGTCATGTTTTTTCCTTCATACTTAATGGTCATATGAGAAGTCGCAACTATACTTATTAAAGGAATACAAAAACAAACCAGCCCATTCCCAGAAACATACTGCGCTCCTCCAGAGGATGGACGCCTTGCGCCATCCACCTCAGTAGGGCCTTGCCATTGCCTGAGTCAGGGGAGGGGCGCAGCATTTATTGATTAATGTCAGTACATCAATCTGTATTTGGAAGCGTTCTATTTGGAAACCAAAGGTTATTGAACTAAAGTCTAATGCACTTTCTTCTACCTGTTTTTTTTTTTTTAAGATGTTGATGAACCTTTATTTTATTAATTTATTTATAGGTGGTGCTAAGAATCAACCCAGTGCCTCACACATGCTAGGCAAGCACTCTACTACTGAGCCACAACCCTAGCCCCTCTTCTACCTGTTTTTAACATGTTTCTAGAGGGAGAGACAGAGGATAGTTTAATTTTGTTCCATGTCTAAAACAATGACCATGGGTTTTGTTTTCTTTACCTATTCAAATATTTATTAAACAACTATATCAAAATCATTTAAGCAAAATTGGTAGGATATCTAGAAGGAGGTAACAATTTTAGAGTTCTTAATATTTTTAGTTTCTTTAAGAGAAATAAAAAAAAATTTTGAGAAGAATGAAAATGAAAAAAGGGAAATAATAAAAACGATTACCATAACTGGTGAATAGAGAGTAGAAAAAGTTTCCTTAAGTCTAAACTACAGTGAGTACAGTAGGGTAACTTTTTTTTTTTTTTTCTTTTTTGGTACTGAAGATTGAACCAGGGAGGTTTTTGACCACTGTGACACTTCTCCGACCTTTTTTTCTTTTTTATTTTGAGACAGGGTCTCACTAAGTTGCCAAGGCTGGCTTGAATCTTGCAATTCTCCTACCTCAGTCTCCTGCATTGCTGGGATCACTGGCAAGTGACATCATGCCCAGCTATTGTTTTAAAATTATTTCTTATTTAACTTTGTGTGTGTGTGGGCGCGCGTGCGCACACACACACACACACAGGATATCGAACCCAGGTTCTTGTAAATGCTAGGCAAGCACTCTGCCACTGAGCTATTCCCCCAGTCCCTACATTAAATGACGTCTAAATTACATTTCAATATTGATGATTTGGTAATCTCATTTTTCGCTCACACAGCTACAGTGGAGGCACACAAAATTAAGTGGAGAAAATATGGAAAAGAAAGCACTTAGACATGATACTCATAAATGGTGAGCAAATTTAACATAAAAACTTATATTTAGGATTCCCCAACCCTCTAACCCCAGATGGAAAATGCTTTAGAAGAGAAACCCGACTCTATTTAGATATATTTTCTCTCATCTTTTATCATATTCCGTTATTTCACTTGAGGACCCAGGCATGCAGAAAAAGCAATAACAAGAATAGAAATATTTATTTTATTTATTTATTTTTTTACATGGTGCTGAGGATCAAACCCAGCGCCTCGCACATGCTAGGCAAGCACTCTACAGCTGAGCTACAACCCCAGCCCCAAGAATACACATCTTTTTTTTATGTTTATTCTTAAGTTTTAGGTCACAATATCTTTATTTTACATTTATGTGGTGCTGAGGATCGAACCCAGTGCCTCATGCATGCTAAGCGAGCGCTCTACCACTGAGCCACAACCCCAGCCCCAAGAATACAAATCTTTTTTTTTTATTTTAAAGAGAGAGGGGGAGAGAGACAGAGAGAATTTTTTTAAAATTTTTTTTAAGAGAGAGAGAGAATTTTTTAATATTTATTTTTCAGTTTTCAGCGGACACAACATCTTTGTTTGTATGTGGTGCTGAGGATCGAACCCAGGCTGCACGCATGCCAGGTGAGCGCGCTACTGCTTGAGCCACATCCTCAGCTCTAAGAATACAAATTTTTAGAACAGTTTTTTAAAAATATTTTTTTAGTTGTAGATGGACACAATACCTTATTTTATTTATTTATTTTGATGTGGTGCTGAGGATCAAACCCAGTGCCTCATACCTCCTAGGTGAGCACTCTACCACTGAGCCACAACCACAGCCCCTAGAACAATTTTTGAAATAAAATATCTGGTATAACAACTTTACTTGTGTTCTAGGTACAGTGGAGCAGGCTAAGAAACTTTCATCACCACCTGTAATCCCAGAGACTTGGGAGACCAAGGCAGAAGGATCACAAGTTCCAGGCCAGCCTGGGCAATTTCATGAGACACTGTCTCAAAATTAAAAGTATGGGGCTAGGGCTGTAGCTCAGTGGTAGAGCATTTGCCTAGCATGTGTGAGGCACTGGGTTCGATCCTCAGCACAACATAAAAAATTAAAAATATAAGGGATCAGGGCCTGAGAAATAGCTCAGTGGCAGAGAGCACTTCTGAGTTCAGTTCCTAGTACTGAAAAGAAAGAAAGGAAAGAAGGAAGGAAGGAAAAGAAAAGAAACACTACTATCTATTACTTGTCAAGAATTTTACCAAGTAGAGCAACTACTAGGGAGGATGAAGCAGAAGAATCAAAAGTTTGAAGCCAGTCTGGGCAATTTAAGAAGACCTTGCCTCAAATAAAAGGGGCTGTAAATACAGATCAATGGTGGAGTCCCCTTGGTCTGGGATCAGAGGAGTAGGAGGGATTGTTTCAATTCCCAGTGCCACCAAAAAAAAAAAAAAAGAATTC